>NC_133790.1:3346743-3381871 GCF_003597395.2 Chelonoidis abingdonii
GGGGCCCGCGGAGCGGAGCCGGGCCTACCCCGTGCTGCGGAGACAGAACCTGGGTAAGGAGGGGCCGGGCCGCTCCCCGCCCCGGGCAGGGCTTGTCTGGCGGCTCCGCCCCGGGCGCCGGCCGCACTCCTGGGTCCCGTTCCCCGCCTGGCTGCGTGACCTTGAGAAGCCCCCGGGGCGGAGGGGCCTGCTCGGGCAGCCCCTGCCGGGAAGGGGCGGGAGGCGGCTGGGCTGGTCCCGGGCTCCGGGCAGGGAAGTCGCCTGGGGAACCGGCCTTGAGGCGCGCCGCTGTCTGCCCGCGGCTCCCTGCAGGCCCAGGCCTCGCTCGGTCCTTGTGGTCGCCCCGCTGAGCTGCCCGGCTGCGGCCTGGCGCCCCCTGACCTGCTGGCCAAGCCTTGGGGAGACCCCTGGCCCCTTCTGCCGCCCTCCGGCCGCCGCGGGCATTTCCGTGCGGGGCAGGTTCCGACCCTGTCAAAATGGGAAGTGTCCTGTTTGGGGAATTACAGGCTTTGATTTTCTTTTTCCCTTCCGAACATTGGTTCTGTTTTGTTTAGTTTGTATTTTATTATACGTGTAAAGTCAAAATCCAAACAAAACATTTTGCTTTGGACTAAAGTAATTTTTTCCCTGAGTTTTCTTTAGTGGAGAATGTTGAACTTTGCAGGATTGAGTCCTAACTGGGATGAAAACATGTTTGAAAGTCTCAAAATAGTGCACAAAATATAACTTCTGTTCTCCAGGCAGCTGTAGCGCTGACCCATTTTTCAGGGTGAGGAAGGAAGGAGAGGCCATGCTGGTGGGTTTTCTCCCTCTTCCCTTGTGGCTGCTAGCGCCAGAGCTACCCTAGACAACCAAACGTGTTGCTGCTGATTTGATTGTTAAACCTCTTGAAATGATGTAAGCCTCAGTGGAAGACATCAGAAGGTCTTCCAGAGCCAAGGCCTAGGTACGGCACAGGCACCTGCAGGGCAAGCTCCCCTCACCCTGTGTTGCAATATGCCCCCAGTTCTGGAGAGACCAACTCCAGTGAGCGTCTTTTATGGCCTACTCCTTGATATCTCACAGATGGCTGAAGTCAGGGGACTCATACGTTGATAGCCGGTTCTGTGACGTGAGTGGCAGCGGTTGCTCAAGCTGTACTGAGAAGAGTCATACAATTTGCGATGGACAACTCCCCGTTGTTGACCTCACCTCAAAACCTGCAGACTCATCAGTCTGTGCACTGGGGGAATACAGTCTAATATTTCTGAAGCTGGGTGATGTAAATCACCCTTGACTGACTGATTCCTTCAAGTTCAAAGTTCTAATATTTACAAACTATGGCAGGAGTTCCTTAGTAGGTTTGTGAGCTGTGAGCAACACAAGGAAACACCATATTTTGACGTTGTTGGAACAAAATGTTTTGAGTTTCCTTTTGAAATAATATTTGTTTTGTATTGTTTTTATTTTGTATTAGATTTTATATTATAACACTGAAAAGTCAAAAGGAAAATTAAATGTTTCAATTGACCTGAATCTTTTTATTATTATTATTATTTTCTATAGAATTTTTTGAAATTTTCAGGTTTTGTACATAACTGGAATGAAAACAAATTTCAAAATCCCCAAAGCCTCCATGAAATGGAATTTCCATTCTCCACATAGCTCTGCTTATCTCCAAGTGGGTGTGGGTAGCAATTGCAAACTGAGGAGCAGGTTGGATAAGTGAACCTGAATCAGCCCTATGACAAGGCTGCTCTGGTTAGGAAGGGTCTGATGTATCCAAGGCTACTCCAGCCTTGGTCCTCCCCTTCTACAGAAACAAAGAATGTGCCTACCTAGGGGAGTATGTAGCCTGCTGAGGGGAAGGTGGTGTGTGCATGCACCACAGAGCCTCACAGGGGAGGGATAGCTCAGTGGTTTGAGCATTGGCCTGCTAAACTTAGGGTTGTGAGTTCAATCCTTGAGGGGGTCCATTTAGGGATCTGGGGCAAAAATCTGTCAGGGACAGTACTTGGTCCTGCTATGAAGGTAGGAGACTGGACTCAAAGACCTTTCAAGCTCTATGAGACAGGTATATCTCCTTTACTGGTTGCAGGCCCACTGTGGGTTGTGATCCTATGAACCCCTTAGTGCCCACCAGCAAGGGGGTTACAAGAATATCTTGATTCTAGTATGTACATTCTGGTTCACCAAAGACTGTTGTAAGGTCTTAAATGAAAGCCAGGGTCACATTAGTCATTAATGTCATTATTAGTTGTAAGTGCAGATATTATGCCAAGAGTTATGCATGTACATTGAACATGTGTTTAAAAACCTGTATCAGGGCAAAGTTGACAAATAGGTTTTCTATTTTGACACTGGCTGCACATCTACATACAAAATCAACAGGGAAGAAGCAGGACAAAGGAAAAACACACTTTTTTTTTTTTTTTTACCATTTCTGAGTACAAAGAACTGTGACCTTTATCCTGTAAATGGTCAGCATGTTTACATTCATGAAGACAAGATCTCTGCCTATCTTAGTGGAAGTTGTAGAAAAAGACTTTGGATTAGATAGATCTTTAGACAGTAGGTTAGCCTGTTAAGTTTAGTCTCTAGAAAGAGTTATGGTTTTGTTTTATATGTAATCCTTTTGGTTCCATTATTCTTACTCATGATCTCTTGAATCTTTGGTAAACTTACATTTCTAGTGAAACTGAGGGTATCTCAGTGCTGTGATATTAAGTTATGATCTGATTGTGAGATGAATCAGTCAGGCTGGTGTGTACTCTGTTTCCGTGAAGACAGCAGACCTGGTATTTCAGTGAGAGTTCAGTGGAGAAGGGTTTGGTCTACAGGGGAATGCCTCAAAGGGGTTTAGGGACTGGGGTGCACCTAGTGAAAGGTAAAGTAAGGGCTGGCATTGCCCAGAGGAGATTTTGTTTAGGTGGCTAACAGGCTGGTGGTGTCAGGGAGCTGACACTCAGTTAAGGGCAAACAAGTCTGTTCACAGGAGACAGGCAGGCAACAAGGAGACTCGCAGTCCTGGATACCCCAAACACCAACACAGGGTTAGTAACTGAAATTCTTCTTTAGCTCAAGTAGATCTATGGGTTGCATTAGGGGTTGTCTGAGCCAATGTTTTTGGGTTCTATCCCTCATGCCCACCTGTGTCCATATAGCCGAGACCCCTCCTATTCCACAGCCTTAAAATTCATCCCTTGTGGCAGAATTGGGCTCCAGAATCTTTGATTTCATTTAAAGAACAGTTTCTAGCCCTCATGGTTGTTGCAAAAATGACCTCAGAATGGTAAGCTGAGACAGTGCTGTTTTCCTGAGTTTGAAGATGGCCTGAAACTGTAACCTTGAGAGCCGTGAGCTGCTCCATTCATCTAATTAGGTGAGGACTCTGGAACCTAAAGATATGTGGCATTTTGAAAACTGAAAATGTAGAGATAGTATAAAATTAGATTTAAATATAAAAATTACTCAAGCTGATGTACTGATGGATATTTTTCACTCCAGTTGCATTCAATAAAAAACTCCATTCTAAAAATGTATTGAAGTTGTCACAGGATTGAGGTCCAGTTTGCTGCAGACAGTGTGGGTGCTTGAGTAGCTGGTGACTGTCTGTATACATACAGCCATGGATGCATTAATCTAACAAGCTGTGTTTTACAGCTGCCCAGTTTATATGTTTGGCAGATCTGGTAGTCCCAGGTAGCCCTAATCTAGAAATGCAGTAGTTTTCACTCTCCTTGGGATGGTAGCAATGGCATCAGGGGTCACTGGAACTGGAAACTGATCTCTCCAAGTTTTGGGATCCCCCTCAGGGCAGGGCCTGTTCATCCATACCAGTGAGTATCCAGCATAAGCATCCCATCTTGTTGCTAGTTTAAACAGCAGTTAGGTGTGAGTAGAAAGTCTCATCTAGTTATCAGATTAATATCAGAGGCGAACAAGGGAACAAAACTATTGTGGAATAAAAAGGATGCCAGCCACTGAAGTTGTGTTTTGTTCTTATCTCTCTGCGGCTGTTGCGTACATTAGATGAAAGGTTTCTGAAAGCAGAAGCCTTTGTGTTGTATGTGCCAGTGAAGTAATTTTAAAGTTTCGTTTGAAACGTTATCTCTAGGAAATACACTGTTGATAAGGAGATGTTCTTCATATGACAAATTGTCTAACAGCAACAATCAAATAGACTGTGAAAAAAATGAGCATCTGAAAATGAGAGCAGCAGGTCGGGAGGAAAGGTAATATGCTAGTAGTGAGCAGGGTAAAATACAAGTTGGTTATAAATTTTCAGCTACGGTTGTTGGAGCCTGTAGGAGAACTAAGTGTATGTTACGTGCCCAGAAAGCTTCACCTGTGAGGGATAGGATTTTCTCAGTTGGGATGACTATATGGTATTATCCAATAATAAAATGCACCCCCTATTATATGGATTAAAAACTGGATAACTTATAGTTCTCTAAAAGTAATCATATATGGGGAACAGCATTCTAGTGGTGATGTTTCTAGAGGGGCCTAATAGGGATCAGTTCTTGGCCCAGTGATATTCAATATCTTTTCCAGTGATGTAGAGGAAAACACAACACGGTTGTTGGTAAAGTTTGCAGATGACACAAATTGGTGGAGTAGTTTAAAAAAAAAAAAAAATTGTAAGGGCAAGTCTGGTCTATAGAGCCATCTGGATTGCATGGGAAACTAGGCTCACTTGGGACAAAAAGAGGGACTGTGACTCTGAAAAGGACTGCAGGGTTGGGGATTTGGAGGAGGGTAGTCATGGTGGATAATCAGTTAAACATGATCTTGCAGTGTGATGTGGTATCTGAGAGCAAATGCAATCCTTGGCTGTATGCCCAGGGGAATAGTGAGTAGAAGTTCGTAGATGTTATTACAACTGTATTGGGCATTTGGGAGACTGTTACTGCGATAGTGGGTCCACTTTGGTGTCACCACTTGAAAAAGAATGTTGACAAATTGGAAATCCTTCACGAAAGGGCTACAAGAATGATTCGAGGTCTGGAAGACTTGAATCACAGTGAGAGACTAAAGCTCAATCTGTTCAGCTGATCAAAGAGAAGATTCAGAGGCGCTATGAGTATCTACTGGAGAGATTTCTAGTAGTAAAGGCCTCTTCATTCTAGCAGACAAAGACACAAGATCCCATGGTTGGAAGCTGAAGCTAGACAAGTTCAGGCTAGACACAATGTGCAGATTATTTATTTAGTGTAATTAGCCATTGGAACAGTTTACCTAGGATATGGGTGCATTTTATCACTTGAAGTCTTTAAATCAAGACTGGCCCTTTCTAAATGATAGACTGTAAATCAGCCATAAGTGATTGGGCTTGACGCCGGAATTGCTGTGTAAAAATCTCCAGCTTGTTATGCAGGAGGTCAGAGTAGCTCATAATGGTCCCTTCTGGTCATAAATTCTATGAATTAATAAGTACTAAAATTCTGCCTGTGGCCACCCACTCTCAGTAATCACACGTTGTTATTCCAGATGAACTCAAACAAGCACCAGTTTATTTTGCTTGATAACACTATCAAAAAATACAAGGAAGTGTTCCAAGGCAAGTGGGTTGTGGGGCACGTTCAGAGTGATTAATGGCCCATGTGTGTGCACCAGGCATACATTTCACAAACACCAGTGAGGGCAAATGTTCACATGCAGCTTTAAAAGGGTGAAAATCTGGCCAGAAATGCAAAGGCAAATTAGGGACGTGGTCCAACTCCCATTATAGACCAGGGAAAAACTGACTTCACTGAGAATTAGGTGATATCTAGGGACTCCTGACAAATTCGCAGCAGGATCTTTGATGTCACCAGTTTGGGACATGGTGCACTAAATTGGAAGATAAACATACACCCACGTAGCCTTTTCCCTCTTATATTTACACCTATTCAACACATACCATTTCTTTCCTCTTGCAGTGCTCACGGGGAGCATCTTCAGTATCCTGTTGATCACCATGATCCTGATGGCTGTATGCGTCTACAAGCCCATTCGACGACGGTAGCAGAGCGGGAAGAATCGGAATGGATTGGTCACCTTGCTTGTGGAAATTTTGCGATCAAATCCCTGGTGCTCGGAAATGACCTGTGCTGTGCAGCAACTGTAAATCCAGCCTGATTTGTAATCTGAGTTCTGGCTTGTAAACCGCTACGGTTGCTTAGTAAAGAGACTGTGAGAAGTATTTTTTTTTTTTCCCTCTAACATGTAATGTAACCAGTTGTTTCCCTTGCAGAAGCATGCCTACAACTGCTTGGCTGCTCTCAAAGACACCATAGCTAGAATCTGAAAATCTCCTCCCAGATCTCTAGCAATTAGTAGCTCAACTGAGGTCTCTCTTCAAACATGGATGCCTAAAGTTAGACACTTAAATAAATGTGGCCTAAGTCTGGCAAATTTTATGTCAGTGACTAATTCTAAGCACTCATGTTTGAAAATGTTAGCTGTGAACTTCATTTAGTATTTGGCCTAACTCTCATAGGAAAAGCTAGGAATATGTGAAGTATTTTACTTTGGTATTGCCGACAGGAAGACACTACCACTTAGACTTGCTGTATTTCTGAATTCTGTTCACAATTCCTGGGTGGGAATATGACATGAGTAACCCTCATGATACTCCTTAAACACAGCCTCTAAGTGATCCTAACATGAAAACAATGTACTTTAGATAATGTAGTTCATGTGCCATTTTTGGCAGCAAGGCTGATTACAATTTCAGCTGTTTCGAATGTTGAAGTTTTCTCAGTCTAGTCTGTCAAATACAAAGTGGCCTTAGTGTGGTGGTATCAGAAACAGAGTTAAATGGAAAGCTTATAACTTTTGATTTGTTTTAAAAATCATAATTTTGCAAGCAGGCAAGTGCATTGGATTCTGATGTATTGATTGGTTTTGCAGTCTTAAGGAATTTAACTCTCCCCTCAAGCATGAAGTCTATTAGGTTTCTAGAGCGAGTCTTATAAAAGTCAGTCAAAAGACGAGGGCTCTAGTCATGAACTTGGCTTTGTAGGGCTGGTCTACGCACACATTTGAACTGAAATAAAAGTGTGAATTAAAACTGATTTCATTATTTTGGGGGCATGTTAGTCTGTTACTGACTTTCGCTGCTTTTATTCTGAAATGAGTGTCTTACACTCAGACTTACCAAAATAGCTATATTGGTTTTTGGAATCCGGTCCAAGTTTTTTTTTGTAGACCAGACCCCAGGGCTGAACAAATGTTCATGTCCTTAACTGTGTAATAGGTTTGGGCTCAGTAGATAAAATGACTAACAATGTAAACTTCAGCCCCTTAGATATTTCCAAAAAAAATCAGTCAGGATTGAGAGCCTGCTTTAATAAGATTGAGGGACTGTCACTTTCAAAACCTTGTGGAAGCGTTCTGTGTTTAAGTTATGTGCCTTGTACGTGATAAGTGTTTACACTGGCAAATCCCACTTGCATTTAATGCTGCTATTTTATTTTGCACTGGTATAAGTGTTAGTTGGATTTTTATCCTTTGTTATTTAACAAAGGACTGCTTTGGTGGTGGTAATTTATTTTAGAATATTTTAATTTCACATGAAGAATAACTCCCTGCATCTCTCTCCTATTGTTTTCAACTTTCTGTTGTGGCTTATGTAAGTAACAACTGCTGGCTCCATTTCATTTAAAGGGGTGATGTGACAGCTGGTGAAAGAAGTGATGACTCTTTGCTGCTTGTCTGTATTGTAATAAGATGATACCCTGATGTTTGTACTCTGCAATTCCCAGCCTTTAAGTAAAATATGAGCTAAAGTGAGAGTAAACTGGTGGTAAGTTTTAGTTCTTGCAGCTCCTTTTTCTGTTTTGTAAATTGTATCAGCTGAGTCATCTGTCTACTCTTCGTCTGTCTTCATTTCACCTAAGATTACACTTCTGTCTTCGCTAGTGTGGTAGTGAGGGAAAATCCAGCTGCACTCAAGGTTATAGGCTTGTAGTTACAAGCCTATATCTGCTTGCTTGGAGTGATGTTTTTGTTTACATTCCCCACTCCCAGCTACCTCCCTCGTTGTACAAATAAAAAGCTAACCCAACGAGTCTGTTGTGTGTGTACAGATATTCTGCACGTTATAAACTCTGCCACAGCTCTGTGGAAGGACTTGGCAAGCTGCCCTGCAGCCATTACTGACAGTCACCCTACAAGCAGTGACAACTCCAGGGTGAGTGAGGATTATCAGATAAGACCTTATGGGCTCATCTACATAGGGACACTCAAGAAGGTGAAAACTACATTAACTAAAGATGTGAAGTTACTGTGCGGAAGTTGAAATGTAGGAAGCTCTTACATGGATATTTGGAAGTAAAGGGGCTTTAGTTTGCTGTAACTTAAGCCACAGTGAACAAAGCCCATGTCGTTTCTAAGCCACAGTCAGGTAAGCCCACCTACAGGTTTAATTCACTTTAACTTCACACTTTAACTCATAGTCACTTTCCTGAGTGTCCCCATGTAGATGAGCCTTAAGAGCTTTTTAGCTGTAACAAGCTACAACGTGGCCAAAATTCTCAGAGATGTCCACTATTTTGGGGTGGCATGTTGAGTGGCCTTGGGACAGCGAGGGTGTGAGTTTCAGAGGAAAGCACCTACAACTCCTTGTGACTGCATTTGGAGTACTCAGCACGGGTGAAAGTCAGGTTCTCGATGGCTCCAGTGAGGCACCCTACATTAGAAAACGTGTGAATTCTTTTCCAGGAGAAGTTGGAGAATATTCATCTGCAGCACTACATGACAATCTATCCCCCCTCTCCAGGAAGTGTTCAGACAACTGACACAAACTCAGGGTATGTCTACACTATCCCATAGTTCGCCCAGTCTCTACCCTCCCCCTTGGAATTCTGGGTTGTGCTCCCAATGCCCGATGGGGCAAAAACATGGTGGATGGTTCTGGGTACATGTAGTCAGCCCCCCCTCCCCCCAAATGAAAGCAACAGCAAAATATTAGTTTTTGCCTTTTTTCCTGGGTTACCCATGCAGACGACATAGCAGGGCAAGCATGGAGCCCGTTCAGCTCACTGTCACTGTGCATCTCCTGGGTGCTGCTGACAGACGCAGTGCTACACGGCAGCAGCTCCTTGCCTTTACAAGTTGGCAAAGACGGTTACCAGTCATACTGTACAGTCTGCTGCTGTCTCCTGGTTGCTCCTGGCAGGCCTCAGTGAGGTTGAGCGGGAGCGCCAGGGCAGATTTGGGTGCTCCTCGGTGAGGGCGGTCGGGGGCGCCTAGACAAAAATGGGAATGACTCTCCAGGCTTTGGGAGTACATCCAGGAGAGCACCACTGAGATGTCCCTGGAGGATTTCCGCTCCATCCCTATACATGTTACAGACTTTTCCAGTAGCTGTACTGGCCGCGAATGCATCCCAAGTCTTCAGCGCAAATTAATCATTAAACATGCTTGCTTTTAAACCATGTACAATATTTACAAAGCTACACTCACCAGAAGTGCCTTCACTGCCTTCAAGGTCCGTGAGCCTACCTTGGGTGGGTTGGGAGGGTACTGGGTCCAGGGTGATTAACAGTTCCTGGTTGTCGGGGAAAACATTTTCTCCACTTCCGTGCTGTGTGCTAACTTCAGCCTCCTCTTCCTCCTCTAAATCCACATCCCTGTTGCATGAGAGTCCATTGATGGAGTTAAAGCACAGGCGTGGGGTAGTTGTAGGAGCACCCCCTAGAATGGCATGCAGCTCATCATAAAAGCAGCATGTCTGGGGCTCTACCCCAGAGCAGCTGTTTGCCTCTCTGGTTTTTTGGTGGGCTTGCTTCAGCTCCTTAAGTTTCACGCGGAACTGCTGTGGGTCGCTGGTATGGCCTCTGTCCTTCATGCCTTTGCCGGAATATTTGAAAAAATCTCCATTTCATCTTTTGGAACGGAGTTCTGATAGCACGGATTCGTCTCCCCATACAGTGATCAGATCCAGTACCTCCCCTTCAGTCAATGCTGGAGCTCTTTTGTGATTCTGGGACTCCATGGTTACCTGTGCTGATGAGCTCTGCATGGTCAACTGTGCTGATCAGCTCGCTATGTGGCCAAACAGGAAATGAAATTCAAAAGTTTGCAGGGCTTTTCCTGTCTACCTGACCAGTGCATCTGAATTGAGAGTGCTGTCCAGAGTGGTCACAATGGAGCACTCTGGGACAGCTCCTGGAGGCCAATACCATCGAATTGCATCCACACTACCCCAAATTCAACCCAGTAAGGTTGATTTCAGTGCTAATCCCCTGATCAGGGAGGAGTACAGAAATTGATTTTAAGAGCCCTTTAAGTTGACAAAAATGGCTTCATCATGTGGACGGGTGCAGGGTAAAATCGATCTAACACTGCTAAATTCGACAAACTCGTAGTGTAGACCAGGGCTCAGAATGTAACACCACTTCTGAATTTTTCTGTTCCTCTGGTGCAACATACGGTACTTCCTGTACGTGTTGCCCTCACAACCTACTTGTCTCCCTTGATGGGCTAGTCATTTCAGACTGTTCGTCTGAAATATACTTAGGCTGAATAAGTCAGTACCCTACTCACAACTGCTACCAGAATAAATTGAGGAACTACAGCCCTGATTCAGCAAGGCACTTAAGCAGACCTAACTTTAGGCACACTTTTAGTATCATTTACTTCAAGGGCTTAAGTACGTACTCAGACCCTCCTGAATCAGTCTTAAATGAATTACAATTGATCCTGCTAATAATTATTGTCCTGTTCACTATGCTTTCCTATTGCAGTCATCAAAAGAGAGCAGTTCAGACAAATAAAACTTGTTTAGCTCCCTAATGGTAGACTGAACTCTCCCCTACATCAATATAGTAATGCAGCAACTGCACGTCTTCCTGACACTTTCAGGATATCTAAATGCAGTAGAAAAGTGTCCATATTAAACTGTGTTCAGAAGAAATTACAAATATACTAAGTGCCTGAAATACAGCAGAATAGCACCAACAATTTGTCCTAAACATTTAGCCTCATTTTCAGGGACAAGTATCAGAGGGGTAGCCGTGTTAGTGTGAATCTGTAAAAGCAGCAGAGAATCCTGTGGCACCTTATAGACTAACAGACGTTTTGGATCATGAGCTTTCGTGGGTGAATACCCACTTCGTCAGTGATGTAGTGGAAATTTCCAGCGGGCAGATATATATGCTAGCAAGTAAGCTAGAGGTAACGAGGTTAGTTCAGTTAGGGGGATTGAGGCCCTGTTCTAGCAGCTGAGGTGTGAAAACCAAGGGAGGAGAAACTGGTTCTGTAGTTGGCAAGCCATTCACAGTTCTGTTTCAACTCTGAGCTGATGGTGTCAAATTTGCAGATGAATTGAAAGCTCAGCAGTTTCTCTTTTAAGTCTGGTCCTGAAGTTTTTTTGCTGCAGGGATGGCCACCTTAAGGCCTGCTATAGTGTGGCCAGGGAGGTTGAAGTGCTCTCCTACAGGTTTTTGTATATTGCCATTCCTAGTATCTGATATTGTGTCCATTTATTCTTTTCCGTAGAGACTGTCCAGTTTGGCCGATGTACATAGCAGGGGGCATTGCTGGCATATGATGGGTATATTACATTGGTGGACGTGCAGGTAATGAACCGGGTGGTGTGGCTTGATCTGGTTAGGTCCTGTGATTGTGTCGCCGGTGTAGATATGTGGGCAGAGTTGGCATCGGCGTTGTTGCATGGATTTGTTCCTGAGCTAGAGCTACTATGGTGCGGTGTACAGTTGCTGGTGAGAATACGTTCAGGTTGGCAGGTTGTCTGTGGGCAAGGATTGGTCTGCCACCAGACAGCCTGCCAACCTGAACGTTTCTCACAGCAACTGCACACTGCAGTCTGCCACCCAATTTTCACACCTCAGCTGCTAGAACAGGGCCTCATCCTCCCTGATTGAACTACTCGTTAGTCTCGTAGCTTGCTTGCTAGCATATATATACCTGCCCCTGGAAATTTCCACTACATGCATTCGACAAAGTGGGTATTCACCCACAAAAGCTCATGATCCAAAACGTCTGTTAGTCTATAAGGTGCCACAGGTTTCTCTGCTGCTCTTTCAGGGACAATTATAGGCCTAGTGTAGATCACATGGAGTTTCAATCACTGTCAAATTACAGCATGAATTTTAAGAGCAGAGTTAATCTGGATTTATAATCCATAAAAGATGGTTACAGCTTTAATGATTCATAGCTTTTTAGAGAATGGTATGTATTTTCTAAATAAGCTCTGTAGAAAGTAAGAACCACATAAACTATTCGTAAATATATATTTGCCCTTTCAAAAAAATGCTTCTGTAAACATCAACTATAATATGCACTACTTTACTGTTCTACTCCTATTGCCCTCACATACAGGGACACTTGCAGATCTCACACAAAAGGACTATATTTCTAAGGGTCTAAAATTCTTCTCATTTACTCGGAGAATATTTGTACTATACAAAGGGTTTCAAAACAGAAGATTCAAAGTTACCTATAAATATCAGAAAATGTCTGCATGGATTATGTGTGTCAGTTATAAACTACTTAATTATCTTAGACCAACACTGCATATTTGATAGCTTTGTATATGAAAATGTCTCATTTAAGCAAAAAAGTACATCATCAAAAACATAGAAAAGTAAAAAAAATCTTAAATATCAGACTTGAGTTACTGTGCTTCAAGGTAGGAGTTATTAAATCATTAATATGCACTGTGGTTTCAGACAGCTGCACAGAAAAAGAAATGCACCGAACAAACAGGCATTAAGCTCAAAAAAATCAAACTGTGTGAATGAACTAGCTTTATATCATTTAGAGGAAGCCTGTAACAAACTCAGGAGAATCCAAGGCTTAACAATCTTTGATTTGAGAAAAACAATTTCTATCCCAGTAGAGCAAGGAACTTCACTATTAGAAACACACAGCAGCCACACAAGAAGTTGTGATCTGGTTTTTTTAAACACCATAAGAACATACAGTGAATTACACGAGCAGGTTACACAGCTGATGCTTTTACTAATTAGTAACTATCATTAAAAAAAAAAACAAAAAAACAAGCTAGACAACAGATGTTAACCTTGGATTTTTTTCAGAGGAGGGATAGTACCAATTCTCCACTATGACATTCAATTGCCTTAGCCATGAAACCAGTTCTCTCCTGGCAGTTCCCTGCCTCACTCATCGCCTGCCTTCCAAACTTGGAAAGTTGAAAAATCCTGAGTCAGACCCCTCCCAAAATTATGAGACTGAAAAATAAAACTGTTTTTTGGTCTCAGTTTTTGAACTACCCCTGCCAACCCCCAATATGCATGGGTGACAATGACAGAAGCAATTTGAGTTCTGACCAGAAAACCCAATTAAAGATCAAATTCTAGATTTGTATGAAGTGCTGCCTCATAGTGCAGCACCTCCAGCTTCTTCCCAAACCCCAAAATCCTAGTTTATTTTGTGCCCTTTGCATGCCAATCCTTGCAATTTGTTATGCCATCCCAACCTTCATCTCAACTTTGCCCACACCCCAGCTCATCACTGCCCCTTCTGCAGCTCCAGGGGTTCTTACCCTTCCATTAGGGGGAGCTCCAGGGGCTTACCCTCTCTTCCCTTCTCAGGCCTGCTGTTGGAGGAGAGGGGCAGAGCAGAGAGCAGACTGATCCTTTGCTCACGGGGCGGCAGGGGGAGCAGAGCTGCTGGGTTGTTTCTGCTCCCCCTCTCCGGTGCTTTGAGAATGCAGTCAACTGGCCCCTTTCCTACCCCAGAACTCCTCTGGCTCATGAGAGAGCTCTGACCTGCCTCTTGCAAGCAGCTGATTGGCTGCTCATCCCAGAAAGTGGCAAAGTAGGGAAGGAGAGGGAGTTCTGGACAGGATTGAAAAAAATCAGACAAGTGCTAGAAATTGTGTCATTGTGAGAGTGGCCCCAGCAGGTGCTAAAATAATGTCACAATCAATTCAGAAGTGCAGGCACCGCTAGTGTTCATCCCCTCTTTCCAGCCAGTCCCGGGCCCAGTCGTTTCCTAGTAAGATTCTGTCCCAGCACTCCAACCCTCCTGATCCCAGCTCCTGTCTCAGTCTCCTCCACGCATTCCACTTGAGGGTGTTTTCTTCACTGGGCACCCCAGCAAGAGAGAGTCTCCTTGGTCTCAGCTCTTGGGTACAGGCCCACTGCAGTCACTGGTGGAAGTAAATGCAGTGAAAGTCCTGCTTAATTCCTTTAGCCCAAGGATAGAGCAATCAAGCACACTCAGTGCAGAGAATGTAGCTGCTAATTAACGACAAACTTCTACTGTGTATGTAGGAATTGCAGTTTTTTCAGATCCTTATAACCTGGGCAAATTTGGCCAGCTTTTGCCGGGAGCAGCAAGTATCACAGCCCAAGCCTCCATCCCTGCTCCAGAGCATGGCAGCGGTAGAGTTTCTCAGTTAAATGATTTTAACAGTTTTACCAACATTTCCCCCCACCCATGAGCTTGGTTCTCAAAAAGCAATGAAGCTTAAAAAATAAAACAGTAATTTGGCCTGAGGCAGACACCAGGCATGGTAAGCTTCAGTTCAAATGGTCACAGTTGTACAGCAACTGAAAACAGCATTTTATAATGGAAAGTATTCAGCAACCTGACCTTTGGTTGTTGGTGCCAGCTCTGCCTAGAATAAAATTTATGCGCTTAACAAAGAATTGTTATTATTCCACCAGCTTCCACTCTCATTTGGGAGGATTCTTCAGTGAATAGGAAGCAAATATACATTTCGTTTACGGTGACCAAAGCACAAAAAATAAATTGCTGGGGGGGGAAGGTGGGTTTGAGATCTTGTTTTTCTATTAGTAATCAGAACGCCAGACAAATGCTCTTAAAGGGAGCAATGCTCTTTATTTCCACGAGGAAAAAAAACTGAATTCTTTTATCTGTTATTTCACAACTTGTCAAAACACTAACGAAAGGCTTTAGTCCCTCAGGTAGGTGTGAAAGTTACAGCAATTCTCTCTTCAAAGAGAGGAGCAATAATTCCAATGTATAGCTGCTTACGGGTAAGCAAGCGACAGTGTTACTGCTAATCCCAAAAACTATTTAGGGATGAAGTCAAAGTTTTATGAAATGCAAGCTGCATAGTCTGAAACAAACATGACACAGATTACACTGGCACAAGTGAGCATACAAGGAATTTTAATCTGATTGCTACATAAACAATAGATGATTATATGGTATAAAATTGAGTTCTAAATTACCTTTTACTGATTATGATCATGTCCATTTTATTGCAAGTTAGACTGGTTAATAGTATGTCACACAGAGCCAGAGGCAGCCCTGTGTTTTGCCTGAGTAACAAATGCAGGATAAGACCACACGTACCATAGGTTTCTTTGCACTTCTGCCAGCTATAAGTAGGAAATATTGCTCAGTAAGATGTTTCACTGCAATAAGGCTTTCCTATGGTTGTACAGTCTGTACTGGAGGAGTGCATTTGACAGTCACAGCATGTATGCTGTGTACATTTACAGAAGTGCAGACAAAAGAACTAAAAATCTATAGTATGAATAAAGACCTGAGAAAACTTGGTAAAAATACACTCCTGTATTGCTAATGATACTATTCCCTAAGAGTGTAATTGTATTGACTTGGTTTGTCTTAAAAATCAATAAAAAGATTTAGATCAAAAATATGTATTCACATGAAGGATTTACATTTGACTTTTAAAAAGCAATATTTATATTTCCCTTTGAGATGGCAGAACTTACTTATAGGCATACATGAAAATTTCACCTAATTTCTCTGCATGTATTCAGCACCCTACCTCCAAATAAGTGTAAATTTCTTTCACAAAAAAAGTAAATTGATCTTTTAAAAAAGCACCTATTTCTATGTATTTTCTTGCTGCCCTCTTTGATTGTGTGAACTAAGCTGGTCTTGAATCACTAGAGAAACCTATATTTGAATGAACAGGTAGTCCCTTTTCAAGGGGGAAAAAAAACTTCTATTAGCTATCTTTTTTGCCCTTGGCCAGAAAGCATTAGTTTAATCTTGAGTGCACCTTTAGCCTGAATTAACTCAAGTTTAAAAATCAACTATATTGATAAGCACGGCTGCATTTGAAATGCTCAGGAACTGAAAAGAGAAAATATCCCTAGTCATGTGCACCTAAACCTAATGGAAACCACTTGCTGGAGTGAAAGACTACTTCACACATTCTCCTCTCTATTTAGAAAAGAAACAGGGACTGGAATTCAATTACTAGGAAAGACTGAACAGATTAATATGCCTTTGGTAGGTAATAAGGAAGTTTCTCTTCTGAACTCTCTATGTATCAGGTTCTCAAATATTGCTGTGCTCCTACATATATAGCCCAGGCAAGGTTTCTAGTTCTTTAATATATTTCTCTCTCTCTTCCCTTTATGAAATTTTTGAACAGGATATGGTCTGGGACCCAAATATAGCTCCTGGAATTCTACCACTGTCTTCACCTTTAATCATGGAGGTAGCAGCCCATAGAAACTACAAGTGTCCGCACACAACACGCCAGGGTACTTGGGTCAAGATAGAGAACTGCATGCCCAGAGCTGTAACATCTCTGGGCCACATCTCTCTGTTAAAGGTGACAATTAAAAGGTGGCTAGGACATCCTCTACTTATGCAACCCAAGAGTGGTCCCCAGGCTCCTAGCTACTGCAGCCCTCAGTGTCACATACACTGAGGCACCCCACTTTTAGAGGTTTGAAGGAGGAGTCTATTTTTCTGTGAGAGAGCGCTGCAAAGCTTGTTGAAATTCTTCCTCCTCCTCTTCACGACGCCGTTTCTCCTGCTCCTGCTGCTCTCTGACAGACAACTCCATGGCAAGCTGCAAGTCTTTATCAAAACTGGAAGACTCATTTGGAGTGCTAACATGAGGAGTACTTGAACTCATAATATAGCTCTCCTGAAGTGCCCTGGTGAGAGAGAAACACAGTTTCAAGAGCTGAGAGGTACATACCCCATTTGACTTCATTTTCTTCCTATCAGTTTTTGAGCAAGGTCTCCAAGAGACTCTCCAACTGCCAGATAGCCTCCCTTTCCTGAAGGGGAAGAATGCAATCCCCAGGACAGCTACAGAGAGGATTGTGTTCTAGGAAGTAGTCACGCAGTTTCCAAACATGAAATCCATTTTTCTCTGAAAGTTTCTGAGAGCCCGCTATCAAAGATCTGCTCCCTAATGGTTGTTTTCAGCAGCCTCTAAACGTGCACTCACCTAGTTTATAAGCACAACCTTCTGCATGTACAAAGCTGATACTGAGATGATATTCTTTATGTATACACAAATGCTTGTTTGCATCTGCAAGAAGAAGAATCTAAGATACTGCAGCCTATTTTCAGAGGGCCATTAAAAATTTGCTCCTAAATTTGTAACAACAGGTAACTTAAGTTTGGCAAAAACAAAAATTCTCAAGTGTCCAGGGTGTGGTAAATAAGTGTGAGGACACTTGTTAGAGGGGTGACATTAGCAGCTGTTGCAGGAGAAAAAGAGAATCTTCAATTCTGGTCTAGTTAGATAAAGGATCTTTTGTTCTGAGGGTGCTCAAGGGCTGGTCAAAAAAATCAAAACTCCAATCCTTAGACTTAGCTAGCAAGGCCATATTCTACTATACAAGGAGAACAAGGAGTTTGATGGCACCTTAAAAATTAACAGATTTATTTGGGCATACGCTTTCATGGGTAAAAAACCTCACTTTTTCTTGAAAGCTTATGCCCAAATTAGTTAGTCTTTGAGGTGCCATCGGACTCTTTGTTGTTTTTGTGGATACAGACTAATACGGCTATCCCAATACTATACAAGGAGACTTGTTTGAGGTTCTTCTTGGAGACTAGTAGTATCACATAGTATGTGATCTGGGCTTCTGTTCTTCTGCTGTGCCTTGCCTTATATGCCCGGGCGCTCTCCTACTTGGCTATACAACGTGCAGCATGCCTGTGAGCTACTGCTGGAGGTATTTACACTCTGGCCCAAAAATTTGGCCTATTGCGTTTAAGAATTTTAGAAAAGTTGAAATTACCTTTGATACTGTATATTAAAGTCCTGTGCATAAGCAACTGCTCCATTGGAATGCATTCCTAAGGCTTCCTGGGGGAAAAGGCCACAGCGATTCAGGAATTAGCAATGCAAGTCATATTTGAAAGTTATTTCTAAGTCAGACATGAATATCTCATTGATATTTGCTGTGACAAGTTTCAAAAACTTTCTGTGTTAAGATTCTTTTGAAAACGGCAGTATTACAGGGATCTGTCATCCATTCCTGTAGAAACTATAAATACCTTGGTATGAGTTTAGAGACGTGTCTTTCTATATACAGCTCATGTTAAAATAAAGAAATATTGCTTTGGTGGATAATAGAAAGCTGAAACAAGAAGCTAATTCTCTATTAGGTGTACAATTACTTTGGTGAACTGGTATTTCATTTTTAAACTAGCCAAGTAAATTTTTCCAAGTCAAAACCAGAACTGAGGTAAAAGGAGACATACTATACTATATCTAGAAAAAGAAAGAACATTGAACAGCTGGCAGTACAGACTTACTTTGTTCCCACTGGACTCCAACAAACTCTGCTGAATAGCAAACTGCATTATTTCATTATCTTCATCTTGCACACGCACGTTCCTACCATCATGTTGAGAGTGATAAGATTTGGGGATTTCAAACACAGACTGGTTGACCTCAAAGCTAGAGGCTGTAGAAGCTAAAAATATAGTTAAAGATATACTGTATTATATGCTTACAGCTTGATAATCCAAAAATCAACTCCCAAAGCCCATTTTCAATTACATAAATAAGCCAAAACAAGACTCCAAGAACATAAGAATGGCTGAACTGGGTCAGACCAATGGTCCATCTAGCCCAATATTCTGTCTTCCAACAGTGGCCAATGCTTCAGGGGGAATGAATACAACAGGGAATCATCAAGTGATCCATCCCCTGTGACCCATTCCCAGCTTCTGGCAAACAGAGGCTAGCGATACCTCAGAGGATAGTTTTGCATTCCTGCTCAATAGCCACTGATAGATAAGTTCATGGAAGATAGATCCATTTCTTTTTTGAACCCTGTTATAATCTTGGCCTTCCGTTCAGACGAACCACCCACAGTATATCCATCCTATGTGAACGGGGTCTGGAGAGGCTTACATAGCAGCCAAGGTACAGGAATAAATAGAACATAGATGAACATGGCGCCAGCAAGTTTTGCAGCAGGGAAAACCGAGATGTGGCACCAAAGAACTAAGCAGCTACATTGAACTTTGATAAGTAAAAACAAAAGAGAGGCAAGTTTGCCAAAAAGTTAAGAAACACGAAGTGCAGCCAACTTATCACTAAGGCTGACGACTCCTAGCAGAAGAGTTTGTCAGCAGCTCACAGGGGAATGCATTATACATCTGCAATGTTGTTTCCCCACTATCGTGCACATCCTCCCCATTGTAGCCCTTTCTATATAAGCATGGAAACAAATCCATCGTTGACAATTTACCATTGTACTTCTCTCATACACAGTATTTGTATAAACGATAAAGGCAAGAACATTAGTCTCCAGTACCCAAAGAGTTAACCTAGAACAGGCAATTGAGTGGGGGTTTTGAAGTGAGAATGGGTTAATCTGATTGGTGAATATTCATTCCAGCCACTTAGATATTTTACTACACATATGGCTTTCCAGATCAGTTACAGTAAGAACTACAACCTACCGTAGTCTCTTCAGTTCAAGCCTGTACAGCCTACAGGTTTGCTTTATTCTATAAAGCCCATTGCTAGCAAGTACACAAACAAAGCCCTTGCATAAACCCACCAGAGCTTTACACCTTCTTACCCAACTCACACTCTGCACCTTCAGCAGTTTGTGAAGAAGTTTCCTCAGCTGTCCTGCAGCCATTAACATTTTCAAATGTAATCCGAGCATTAAGCACATGAAACAAGGGAATTTCTGTAAATGGAAGTAGTACAAGATTTCTGTGAGACACAGCATAGCCATACATTTTTCCACAGTTACAGCAGCAGCAATGGGGTTTTTATACATGCTTAAAGAGATAAATTTCACAGATGTCATGTAGCCGCACAGTGAACTGCACCTCACTTTACCACAGAATAAAATGTCAGTGGTTAGTTTGTCTCATAACTTAGCATTGTGCAAGTGAAGTTTTTAGACATATTATATTCACAGAACAGTCAACCAACCCACCTCCCCGCAATACACCCAGTGCTGATCACTGCCATGCACTCTTCACAGGGATACACCTTGATGCCATTTGGAAGTTGCAGCTAGTGTAGAATGCAGTGGTGGCCCCTTTATTAAGCCACAGCTCTATGAAGAGAGCATATCACACCTTGCTTCTTGCCTGCAGTGGCCACCTCAGTGAAGTTTAAGATGATGATTTTGACCTATAAAGCCCCAATTATTTCAGTCCCAGCTTTGTGCGGAGAGAGGTGGTCTCTTGAGATACTGAAACAGTTGCAGTTATGCAAGCCACTAGTGCTAATAAATGGGACTAGCAATAGTCTTTGCCTTTGGAATTCACTTCCTCGCTTGGTCCTTCAGAGCTTAGATTTAAGGACCATCCAGGTAGATGGTAAGGCTCAGCTGTTTTCCCAGGTTCTCTGACTAGGAGATGCGTAGAGTGACAGGTGGCATTTCTAGGAACTGAACTGCATATTAATGTTTGTCCCTGTTTTTAAACTTTTGTGCTGTGGCTGGAGAACACGAATAGAAACAAAATAGAAATGAAGAAAGAGTCTAAGTCCAAAAGATTGCTGAACAGTGAACAGTACCAATTTTGACTGGAAATCCAGGTGGAAATTCCAAAGTGATGAAGTCTTTAAGTCTAGCAAAATGAGCACTAGCTCTGGCCATCAGATCAATGATTGGAGTGACCTGCTCCATGAGAGAGAGGGGGAATTCTTCACACATCCACAAGGTTGCTTTAAACCTGTAACAGCGAGTTATACACGAGGATATTAGAAGAGTTTTCACTTTTCTACTATACATGTGGCAAAATACACATAGTATTAGGCTGATGACAACACCACTAGGGTTGGAAAATGAATTATATGGCTCCGGTGTATCCTGGGATACATAGCTTCTTTTTGAAGCTGTGGCCTAGCTGAACTATAACCCAGGTAAGCAGTTAGGACCAAGAATAATTACCATCTGAATGGCTTAGAATGGATGCAGTGAAAAGGTGGTGTCAGTCCAGTTTCCAGCAGAGAGATGTGTGCATCACAGAAATCAAACCTCATAACTGTCCCACTTGTTGGAGGTATCAGAGGCTGAAGACGGAATTGCGCACTCGGTCAGACTTGAGGCACAATATGGGAGAAACTAGTGTTGGCACTCTCCACGTTACATCTGGTTTGCTGATAGACTTCAGTCTCCAGAGGCCTCAGACAGACTGGCACCATTCACTTGTATAAAGGGTAGGATTTTACTAAATGGTTCACATTCACCCAACTCTCCTGCATGGGCAGGCCAAGACTGAGTGCTTTTGAAAATGCCACCCTTAATTCAATCCCCACTCCCTGCACAAAGTGAATTGTATTAGACATTTACAATATGATTTCTAAAAGCAAAACACTGGAGGAGAATCAAAGCAGGTAGACCTCAAACAGGAAGAGTTTAAGACAAGCATTTCAAGTTATACATTAACATTTCTCACTTCTGTGTTCTAATAGTGACTTCTTTGGGTCTTCCTATGTCCCTATCTTTCAGATCGAACTTTGGGTCAAAATATTCCTCCAGAGTAATGGCTGTAGGGTTATTCATTGTGGCATACTCTGTTTTGAGGTCCTGTAAAAATAAACAGTACATAATAGGTAGACATCAACCACTTCTACAGAAAGCTTCAGCTGGTATCTCAGATTTTAGTGCAATCTAAGTGACAACTGCATAAAGCAGCACATTTCACCTAAATTGAGAGTCAGCAGTGAAATTAACACACAGATACAGACTAAAAGACAGATCTGTACATTAATATAGTGCTTTTCATGCAGATTGTAGATCTCACAATGCTTTAGGAAGACAGGAGAGTCTACCTACAAAAATGCAGCCAAACTAGACTGGTGTGAGGATTTAATATGTCAAAGTTAGAAACTATGAAGAAGAGCTCTGTGCGGCTCAAGAGCTTATTCCTCTCACCAACAGAAGTTGGTTCTATAAAAGATATGACCTCGCCCACCTTGTCTCTCTAATACCCTGAGACCGACATGGCTACAATTACACTGCATACATAACATAAAGCAGTCCCAGGCTCCGCATTATTCAGAGTAGCCAGTATTATGGCAAGGACTTCAAAATTCCAAGAAGGCCAAGTACCTAAGCAAGATCCTTAGCAAAACCCATGGCAGAGCCATCAGCTGGTAAATCGATTACCTACTCATCTTCAAACCTGTACAGATGTAAAAGCATTTTCTCTTATGCAGGGCTGGTAACATCAATAATTCACACTCTGCATAGAACCCAAGGACACCTCCCATTTCTCAAATGCTCCATGCTATATGCTATATGCTAGCGTGCTGCTGCAGCATTTGTACCCCCTGCCACTTCTTTGTATTGCTGGGTCACCAGTGAAACATCATATCTTCAATCCAAAGCTGCTGCAATTCTGCAAGTTTACAGTTTCAGTACATTTGGTTATTCCAGTCTTCTGGGGTATGTGTGTGTGTGTGTGGGGGGGGTAAGAATAGAAGCCCATGGCAAACCCTCAGAGTCTCATCTCACTCCAGCAGCCCAATTTCCCACTCTTCCTTCCAGATTCCATGACCCCAGCTCCAGTCCTGAGCTTCTTCAAAAGGAAAAGTACAATTACTCTTACAGCAACAGGTGGGGGGGGGGGGGGTTTAAAACTCTCAAGTGTAAGTCTAGAACCCAGTGTTTGAACTAAGTTTCTAGAATTGAAGAAACAGTTTTGATGAAGCTGTAGCATAAGATCCACATAACTCATTCATGTTACTTCTCAACACTGCAGTGACTGCTTTTAAAGTCAGTGACAAGAGAAAAATTTTACTCACCTGCACACCATACTCATGCTCTACAGTACCAAGAAAAGATTCCAGTGGATTTCTGTCAGCTTGAGAAAAAGGGAGGGAGAAGGAATAGGCTCATTAGCAGAGTTAATTAACACAGAAGTGCACATGCATCCATCTCAGGCTCTGTGACAAGGGAAGCCCCAGCTCCATAGTGAAAAGAAGATGGACAGAGCCTTGTTTGCTCTGCTCATTCAATAGGGGACAACAGTGGTGAGGCTGGTTTTCAATGAATCCTTTGCTAGAAAAGCCCAAGATTTAAGAATAAAATAGGGGAAGGGATGATGATTTTAAGGACACTAACATCAGGGGCATCTAAAATTTATCATCGTCCACCATGCCTGTTTCTGGGAGTGTCTGAAAACTGCTGAGAGGCAATTGTTCCCCCCCACAAGATTATGGTCTTGTTTCAACCTTCTACTATAATCTCAATACGCACCCCAGAATTAAGAGTACAAAAATAATGCAGACATCTTATAGTTTTAACCCAGGTAAAAAGAACAGCTATGAAATGAAAGTACAGAGGCTTTCACGGCAGAGAATATGCAGGGACAGAAAATGAAACCATGGGGAAGGGTACCAGTTTTTGAGGCTTTACAGGAAACTCTGACACTAATTTTCAAACATGTTTTCCCAATAAATAGAATCAAAACTACAGAGAATCATTCACACTTACATTAGAACTTCAGAGAGCCAAGTAATAATCCACCTCAAGTATACAGCAATTGGAATTAGCCTCAGCGGGTTCAGAGGCAAGTGAGAGTAACCTGCCTGGTTACTCTTCACCAGGCATGAGTTGTGCACAAAGGTTATGTCCTGCCTCTTTGTACAAAGATCTTAACAAAATGTTCTATTTAGTTTCTGATAACCTATGGGAAGTTACCTTTATATCTTTTTTTCTCTTCTTCTGTCAAGTGTTCTGTTCGGATTTTTGTGACTACATTCACATTGTTTGCCGTATAGACCTTTAAAAAGGATATTATCATCATCATCATCATCATCTGTATTACTGTCTTGCCTAGGGGTTCCAGTCATAGACCAGGGCCCACTGACAACTATTAAGGATAAGAAAAACAGCATCTTTAAAGATACCCAAGCAACAAATTCAAAAAGTTAAACCAAGAGGCAGAGGAAAGAGGAGGAACAAAAATCTGTCTACCTTTAACATATCAGAAATCAGTAAAACACGATTGTGTGATCTATTCATCTCATTTTTCCATGAAGTGCTGAAAATGTTACAAATATGTATTGTTATGTCATTACGTTGACAGAGTCCCATGCTAATACTGAGCTAGACAGCCATCTGCTGGGCAAGCTGCTAGAATCAATGTAAAAATATCTATCCAAGAATCCATTAACAAAGGAAAACTAGCTAGCATGAGTCATCATTTAGGTCCAATCCTACAGCAGCAAAAGTCAAAGGAGTTTTGCCACTGATTCCAGTGAGAACTGGGTCAGGCCCTTCCAGAGACTCTTGGGAAAAGATTCAGGTGCTTGCAGACAAATTTCCTGTTAATGAAGTTGGTTCCAGCTGAAAGATTGGATGGGCACTTTAAACTGAGGAAGTGTAGAATCCCCCATTTGTGTGTTAATTTTGAGGGAGGAGGGACAGGGAAGAGAAGATAAGTAGAAAGAGAGCACAGCTTCTGCAGATGGAATTATGCAACAACTAGAAGGAACTCCAGCTGTCATGGGTGCATGCTCATATTTAGGAGTGGTTCCGCAGCAGCGATATGATTCAATCCTTGTTGGTTTGACCCTAAGCAACCAGAGGGGCGAGAAGGTTCCATTTACAGTACCAATTTTTTGACCATTCCAGAGCTTCAAATGAATTCAGTTACACATGGGTCGATCGCACAGGTTTAAGCCACTACACTTTAATCAAAACAAACCAACCAACCAACCCCCCACCTCATTAAAAGAACAATAAGTCTGCAAAGACCTACACTCATAAGTCAAGAAACGCCAGAACCTTAAATTGGCCCTCTTGAGCATCTACATTATGTAACAATTTAATTACATGGTCACATACCACCTGGGATGGACAGTGCTCATTGAATGAGAGGCTATTCATTGTTTATTTTAATCCTTATTTAATGTACAGTAAATAATGCAGTCGACTATATACCATCCAAATCCTTCACCAAACAAAGGTAAATTAGAATTTCTTCATAGGTTTTCCATGGTGCTCTCATTGCAGTATCTTAGTTCTTTACAAAGATTAATGAATTTATCTTAACCACCCTGTGACCTGAGTGGGCATTATCCCCATTTTACACATGGGGATCTAAAGCACAGGGCAATTAAGGTCGGAAACATCAACAAATTTTGAGTGCCCAATTTGACAGGTCAAGGACCTGATTTTTTAGAGTACTTAGAGAGTGCTATGTTCAGAGTACCTCTCCCACTGACCTCAGTTGCAGTTTTGAGTTCTCTGCTCTTTTGCAGAAATAAAAAACAAACGAAAACTAAATAAAACCTCTGGATATCAAGATAGGCACTTGAAAATGAGGAACAGTTAGTGACTACCAGTGAAAAAGTTTGTTTACTTGACTTGCCACGTGATGCTGAGGACTCTGTGACAGAAGCAGGGATAGAATCCAATTCTCTAGAGTGGCGTTCAACTGCTTTAGCCATTTTTTCTCTTCCTGCAGTTCCCTGCCCTCATTCACCAGAATCCTCTTTTAACTTCAGCAAGAGATAAAGCAGAGATCGTATAGATTCTGTTCTACACAGGTTCTTCTACCATGCTCATCACCATAGTATCTGAATGCCTTCTGCAATGTGACTAATAATAGGCACATAACTGGTCCCTCATCCTCTCCCCAAAGGAAGGTGTGTGTGCAGCAGACGACTGTGTTTGGAATTTTATAATACACACCCCTACTGATATATTTATTTTAGAGAAGGCAAGGTCAAAGTAGTACACTTGCACTGAAAATGAAAGGTGGTGAGATCTGGATTGTCCTTCATTTCTGGGAGAGTTCATTCCACAGTCTTGGGGCAATCCCAAGAAAGCTCTGTCTACTGCACAGATGCACTTTACTCTTATGGTAGAAAGTTATACTGTGCCAGAGGAGGGGAGTTGTCAACCATGCTCTTCATCCCAGAGCTTGAGTTATCTTTTAGAGACCACTGCGTACCCTGAAAATAAGGACCAAGACCTTAAACTTGACTCAATATTTTCTAGGAAGCTAACATCAGAAGCTGAGGATGGGTCTGATGTGTTCACAGTGTTGCTGAGAAGACATGATGCAGTGTTCTATACCAACCAGAGTTTCCTAAGCACTGAAGGCTTCACGTGCAGGAAACAGTCCAAATGGCTGTAGTCCAAATGAGGTGACAAAAGCATAAATAATGAGGCCAGGTCACTGTCCACCAGACTCCGAGCCAATGGGAAATGGTAGAAACAGTTACTTGCATATGCTGCAATGAGAGAACTTCACATCAGTGATGAATTCGGGAGTCTCCTAAGCTAGAAGACAGAATTGACCAATTGTGGGTATGTACCTTCAAACAAAAAATGACTGCACCAGGGCTGTGAATCATTCAAAATGCCTTCCTCTGCCCACCAGCACAGCTTCTGTCTTGCTTCTGTTCAGCTTCAGCCAGCTGTTCTTTGTCCTTGGATTTCACCCAAGCCCTAGACAGTCTTTGTGGCACATGGTGAAGGAAAGGTAGAGCTCCATTATCCGCATATTGGTGGCACTGGAGTCCATGTTGCCTTACCGGCTCACCTAATGGCTGCGTGTAGATGATGAATAGGACTGGAGAGAGAATTGATCCTTGTGCAGCTCCAAAAGGGACAGGTCAGTTTCCCATCACTACTCAAAGGATGCATCCCTCCAGGAAGAACTTTAACCATTTTAAACACATTACATTGACTGCTACCACCTTTCTCAGGAGAGACAATAGTATCTTTATATGGTCAACAGCAGTGAATGCTGCAGAGAAGTCCAGATGAGAGTCAACATTTCAACAGTGAATGAGACATGATAGGTGGAGTGGGCATGGGATGGAAAAGGGCTTTGAAAGTGAAGACAAGTAGCTTACATTTGATGCCAGAGAGAAGGAAAGCTAGTGGAGGGATGCAAATAGATGGGGGCAAGTTGGTCAAGGTGAAGACTGGGAAATTATCTTTGCAGCAAGATTCTGAACGGATATGTGTAGGGCAAGACTGCCTTTGCCAAGAAGAGAAACAAGGATTTTCTATTAACAGCAGATCATGCATTATTCCTGATTCATTCCCAGAGCACAGTCCACCCTGCATACTGGATCTTGCAGAAAATAAATGTGATCATGTAATTTTAGACTAATCATCATGCATATGCACAAAGACAAATTAGGGATGCAGAGGCCTTACCTATGGCATCTCCTAAATTATGAGTGCTTGACTTTGCAACCTTAATGTTTTTAATACAATTTCAATTTTGTGAAAGCTTAAGATGGAGGGGGAGGGAAAGAAGAGATTCAATCATATTTAAATATATTGACCCTCCATATTGGTCATCAGCAGAGTTGAGATCTTCAGCTCAAGTAGTGGAAGACTCTGCTATGGATCTACTGCAGTCACTGGAGCAGAAGAAGGTTGTTATCTTCTCCTAGACCTGCCACTAGAGCGGATGGAGACACTTTGCTAGCGGGTTTTACAGCTACTTGACAAAGGAATGTAGATATGCAGAAACAATGAACTCAATTCTAAGATCTGGAGAAAGCATTCTCTAGTGCTTATACCATTCTGCCTCTCTCCCCAGCAGCCTCTCTCTGTCTGCTTTTGCCCCTACCCCCATCTCCTGAGCTCCTGCCCCTTTATCTGCTACAATCTCCATGGTGCCTGTCATCTCATGTTCCCCTCCACCCCCGGACACCCCTCTTGCTATTTGGTACTCTCTCCAAGACTTGTCACTCCCAAAACAGATCTGGTGGCAAAACCAGAGAAGTTACAGATACCAAAGTAAGCTATAAAAATCCAAGATACACAGGGCATACAGAAGATCACAATTCTAATTCAATTAATTAGCTAGGAGATATCATAGTTGTAAAGAACTGGGTTTTACCTTTGCTTCATAACCATTAACACCTTCTGCTTTCTCTGTCCTCCATACCCAAAATCCAGAAGTATTTCTGATAAAGAGTAAGCATCACAATTATCTATGCATTTGCAGTTTATATTTAGTCCCGGGCCGCTGTTTTCCCTACCAACATTTCACCTGAATAGTGTTTTGAGAGGTACCAAGAGTAACAGCTCTAGAGAAAAGGTGCAGCAATAACATAAGCTGTCCCTGCAAACACCAACACAGGACTCAGTATTTTAACTTCTGTTCACATTCAGACTTTGCCTTAACTGCAGAGACCAATGAACCATGATTTTAGTTTGTGATGTGAATGCCTGACCAGCTAGGAATTGGGAGTTTCTGGAAACCATTGCATCATTTCTATCACTATTAACTTGCTGAGCTTTATTTCAACTAGCAACATGTAGCTGAGAGTTGGGGGACCTGGACTGATAAGAGCTGAAGAAATATTTATCTAGGAAACGTCGGGTAATGTTTTTAAACGCTCCTAAGTCCCATTTTCAAAATGAATTTAGAAACTTAGGAACTTAAGTCCCATTGAGAGTCAGTGAATCTTAGAACTTGAAAACTTTAACATTTACCCCTTAAGTACATCTCAGTATTCAAGGGAAAAACAAAAACAAACCCAAAACAACCTTTACACATCTAGTGGAATCAATTAGTGAGCTTTGATAGCTGCTGTCCCTCAATGGCTATAATTCTGCATCCATGTTTTGACAAACTCTTCTTCCTTGCAGTAAAAAACCAAACCAAAACCCACATCTTCCAGCAGTTATAACAACTGCTTTATAGCACCCAAAAAATGTGCAGCACAACAGAGATGCTTTCTAGAGAAAGCAAGCTCCTTTGACCATGCAGATTAAACGTCAGATAAACTAATGTAACAAAAGGAGGAATACGGTTACAAGTAGTTCGCTGTATTCTCTAATTGATAACATTTAGAGATATTCTTATAGACTTATATGATTAAACTAAAGCCAGAGTAGAACGAATAAGTCAAAAAAAGCTGTAAACCCTACTACTGGTTTTTCAATACTGCACATATGCTTCACAAAACAAGCAGGAAGCACAGATATATATCTGAAATCAGAAGACATAACCCTTGCCTCACTAATATGGGAAACCATATCTTATGGTGCAAATGGACTTCACACCAAATGGAAATTGTTTGCCAGACAAGAAGTAATGAACTGAGATGTTATAAAGTGTCTATATAGAACAAAATATGCAGTTATTGTAACATCCCATATTATTTTTAAGATACATATTACAAGACTTAAAAAATACATTGCAAGTATAGTAATCTTGCATATTTCATATCTGGAGGATTTATTCATTAAGAGAAGCTTAAATACCTTACCTTTCAAACGCAATATTTTTAGTATCAAGGCATGTATTAATAATTGGAGACGTAAGGCGTCTTTCCACCTCCTTTCTTTCTGGCGTCACAGAGCCCAAAGTCAGACGCTTCATTTGTTGAGAGATTTCAAAACGCTCTGTTGTGACAACTTTGTCATCATGATTTATCTCAATTAGTTCTGCCCAGCCTCCTGTATCTGTTGAAAGGATATATTTTATGGACTACAGACTTCAGAACAAACCTTCAGGATGAAGAGCTGACCAAGACACACACTATAGACTAAAATGAGGATTAAAGCTGCCTTGCAGTTTTAATCACTCACTTACCTAGGGCAAGTTACTAGACACCAATATGGTAGGGATGTGCAAGCAGATTGTGTGCCTGCCCAAGTCATTTTTGTGATAATTTTACAAAATGGAATCAAGAGACTCTAATAATGAAGCTTCAGGCCTCCAAAAAGAAAAAACACAGTGGATTTCTTTTTTGTTTTTGTTGAGAGTGGGAGAGAAGGGTAAAGTCAAGTTCTAGAGATTCATATTTGCTCCAGAAGATTTTTCTTAACAGAAAGTCCAATCACTTCTGCTTAGCCCAGTAACCTGATAGCCCAGAAAATGCACTTCCCAGCACAAATAAGTCTGTGAAAGCATGCAAAAATAAAGCTTATAATTACGTGGGTTCTTTTAGTAACACTAGGAATCTGTCAGGATAGTTTGCGTACTAATTGATGATCAATGAATCAAATGTACTAAAGCATTTACCTTCTCCCTTGAAAATTAAGCTACGTTTCCCTCGTTCCCAGCTCATATTTTCAAAGCCCAATAATGTGATATCAACGCGTAACTTAGCTCCGCTTTTCCAGATGCGACAGGTATCATTTGGACACACTCTGGAAACAAGTGGAACTATAAAAGAAACAATGACACACACAGATGCAAAATATAAAAATCCTCTACAGAGAGGACAAATGTAGGAAGACTAAACACAACCAGAAGTTATGTGCTTGGTGAAAATGTTTATGGCCTGCATAACACAGACCATAAAGTAGATGATTATAATGTTCCGTTCTAGCCTTAAACCTATGAATCAATGTCTAGATAACAAAGAACAGAGAGATTATCAGGACTGATTCTTGATTTATTGATTAACACAATAGGGAAATGAAACACGAGAACAGACCAATGGCCTGATGTAATTTTGTATCCTGCCTCATGCAATGGCTAAATATGCAGTGGTTTGGAGAAAGTCAAATCACCTGTAATGCTATTTTGCAGCGTAAAGAAACAAGTTTCCTGAATATTTTATGTCTTGATGTATAATGTTTGTGCAGCTGTCTTAACTTATATGTCTCCCATAAATCAGGATGGCCTCAGAAAAATCTTCAGCATAGTACTCCTTTTAAAAAAAAAAAAACTTAAACAAGAGATATTTGAAGGAAGGGTATAGTGTGTGCAGTGGCCTAAGGTGGTCAGAAGGAATCTTCAAGACTTCAGAGACTTTTTGGGTTGAAGGAAAAAAATATGGGTTGGGAGAGAGTAAGGGCTTGACAATTGTGTTTTCTTTGCAAACATACTTTTTATTTCAGCAATTTTTTAAACTTAGAGGTAAGAAAGATGCAAAAAATCCCCCCCAAAACCAAACTTACCCCAGCTAGTGAATTCCCATTTCATTTCCACATAAAAATCAGAAGTCTAGTGTAGAAACAAAGTATTCAAATGAACCACCAAGGGAGAGAACACTAGATTAATATTCAGTACAGCATGTCAAATGTACATTTTAGAAACAAGCGAAAGTAGAGGTTTTGAGATGCTCCTGATAGAAAGCACAATGAAACCAACAAGTATGAATTTTACATGTGCTGATATTTGTCATTTAATTTAAATTAATGGGCACAGAGTGTAACACTGTTCTGCAACAGTCTAATGCTATCATTGTTTTCTACTGAATTACTCTTCATTTGTTATTCTACTACAAAAGCACATAACTCTCAGCCTTTGACGTAGGAAGAATAAGCATCCTCCTCCAAGACCTGAGATCATTAATAAAAACAGAGAAAACTCCATGGTCTCCCACATATTTATGTAGAGCTGATAGGCACAATTTTGAACTGAATAATGCATCATCCTGACTTTAAAGTTGCCAATTTAAGTTAACTAGAACCAAACTAACAATTCATCCAGCTGCAACTGACCAGCATGACATTCAGGTCTCACTAAGCATTTACCTCATTAATTTTTTGGAGTAATTCAGGAACCCCTCCAAGTGTTGCAGACGTTTGGTGGTAGTCGCGATGCTGCAGTATCAGGTATGCCATCTCTGGGTCTCCTGTGCTTACAGCCTCATGTAAAACTGCAAGAAACCCAAACACAGGCAAGGTTTAATATTAACAAAAGCAAAGTGAACGCTGCAGCCACATCCCACAGTCCTAACGTGACATTTGTAGAGACAGATTTTAGACTCTCAATGTTTAAGGTGAAAACGATTAAGTGCCTGTGAGCTGATCTCTTACCTGTCCATCCCTGTGCATTCTCTTTGGTAACATCTGCCTTGTGTCGAAGAAGGACTTTGGCAGACTCTATGTATCCCAAGGAAACAGCGAGGTGCAGCAAGGTCCGACCCCGTGGGTCACGCTGATCGACATCCTGTTGAGTAATCAAGAGTTAGTGCAGCTTCAGCATTAGCTATCAAATGTAAAATCAGAACACATTTAAGAAAGTTAAAACAAACATTTTCAGCAATAAGCTGTAATCACTCAATATGTATTGCTACCGAACAGTTTGTTGCTTGGAACTACTTATCCTACATGACTTGCTTTGATACTGCTACTGAATTGCTTTCTTAAAAGCCTGATCCTACTGCCCTACTGAAGTCAAACAGGAGTAGAATTGGGCACCACAGAAGTGATTGTGAGTAAGGGAGGTATGTGTCAGCATGACAGGAAAAGGAGAGAAACAAAAACAAAAACATTCTAGATTATTCCTGACCCCTCCCCCCCACTTCTTTATGAACAGTTTCTTTTAGGAGGAGTAGACAGTGCTCCATTCTTTTTATTTTGTAGCATGGGCAGTCACCAGTTAAATGGCCACTGGAGGGTATAATGGAAGATATCCAACATGTTGGAATCAGCAAAAAAATTTAAGAGCAGGTGACAGTTTACAATGCACATTTGTAATTTTTTGGTGAGAATATGGACGAACATGACAATTAAAAAAGCATCTATTTGACTGACACACAGAACAATGGAGAGTGAGTGCATTCTCTACAAGTCACTAAGAAATGGAACTACACAAGGCACAAATATCCAAAACATGCAAGCACAACATACTCATACCTTACATATATTTTTCACTACTAGCTTTAGAGATTTGAAACAGAAGAGCATCTATAACTAAAGGAAAATGGGAAAAGTCAAGAGTGGGCTCAGAAAAGAAAGTTATTACATAACTTAACGTGGTTATTTGACAGCATTATGTTTAAAACACCAACTAGGGAACATAAAGGAATCTGAATTAAACCATCCTCATCTCATTGCTGCAGCTCATATGCTCTTCAATCCTACTTTCTCCAAACTGCAATGCCTATTGCAGTGACCAAAATATAAAGAACTTTGGAACTGTCTTATCTCAATTTCTTTGCTACGATTATCCTGTAGCTGTACATTATAGCCATTTATCATTTCATATGCTGACTATATCCAGCTAGAGTTTCTTTCAATCCCTCAAACCCTATCAAAGCACCTCTGCCACACACAGCAAGCAGTTTGTCCTGAAGATGTAAGAGGAAGTGTACTCCCAGAATGCCTTTTAAAACTTTCACTTAAGAGAGATGTTTCTACGCTTGATGGAATATGTCTTTCCAACCCTTCATATGTTGCCTATCTTCTTGTATTATAAGCTCTTTGGGACAGGGAACAGGACTACAGTGTGCACAAACAGGGCTTTATGCATTATGGGTGATGCCAGAATACAGATAATAAAAATAAACTGAGGCAGTAAAATCATATTTGTTGTTACAAGTGTTTATTTTAATACTGCTAAAACCTTAAAGGAGAGAGATGAACACCCCAGCCAAAGGTTCAATAATATCTATAGAAAATCCCTTGGTACAGACTGAAGATTATATGAATTAGAGACAGTAACAGCATTCCAAGATTCTCAAGAAACAACACAGGTATGCTTTAAGGCAATACTAGTGTTTCATAGTGTACAGGTGGAGTTGTGGATGACCATCAGGATTTGTGTCAGAAGGTAGCATTAGCTGATGAGTTCAGAACACACACTCACTACCTCGGGCACAAAAAAAGCAAATAGGCTATGCTTCTACCAGTGTGTACCCTGCACTACTGAACCTCAAAGTTCAATCTGTGTATTCCTAAAGCAGCTATAACCATAGTACCTGAGTTATACTAGCATGTTTGTTGCTTGGCATTTGATGCAGATTTTTGAATGTTTCTCCTACTGCCTTTCTTTTAACTCTGGTACTTTCTTCACAGCTCTTGGCTGACTACCGGATTTTTGTGTTCTCTGTTCTACAGTGAGCCATGATGATCAGCTATTTTCTACCACAGTTGTGGTTCTATATTCTAGAAAGTGCAAAGCTGCTGGGCTCCTATGTTCTAAGGCAGTCAGTGAAGCTCAGAGGACTACACTTGAAATAAGCCCTCTGTGTTTTAACAAGGAAGGAAATTACTGCATTGACAATCTTTGCAAAGCAGTAATCTTAACACCAGATCAGTACTGGGGGAGGAAAGATAATGGCTCAACACAATATAAAGAAAGAAAAAAAAAAAACCCTCAATTTTCAGTGAACTGTTGGCTCCCTGAGGGTGCCATTCTGATTTTAAAAGAATCAATTTGTGTTTCATCTTCAGCAGTAGCTGACACCCCTACTGTGTGTTGGTTTCCTCCTCCCCCCCCCCCCCCCACTAGGTGGTACTTATCTGCTGCTTTTCTGGCAAAAAGCATTAGTGCCTGTCACATCTGCCTGTCTTTTGGCCCTGATTCAAATGATTTCTAACATTTTCCTGACAGCTACAGAGTTTTTTACAATCCATTTGTATCTTTCTCAATGCCTTGAATCTGGCTATATTGAAAAACAGTCAAATATTTAATATGCAGAAGTTGCATGACAAAGGGTATAATCTCTGTGCCTTCCTGAGGTGATCCCCTTTTAATCACAAAGAGCTGTAAAAAACAAAAACAAAAACAAAAATAACCCCCTAATAAGTTTAACAAAGAGAAACTTAACTAAGATATAAAGTTACTTTCTAAGTCCTCATATCACGGAAAATGCATATAAATGATCTATTATCTTGATCTAATTATCAGTCCATCATGTCCTGTATTGTGCCTTGGGCAGTTTCTGAGGAGGACAATCCCTATCTCTACAAGAAGTCACTGCACCACATGTTGGTCTGGTGCCCATTTTACCTTGCCTTCCAGCTCTTTATCCAGCTGTCTGTAGTCATTATTCCAGACTAAGACGTGAAGAGGAAACTTGCTACGAGCCTCGCATGGAGAGCTCATCTTGCCAGGTAATAGAGGGCTCAACCCTCCCTGGGGGGCGGGGGAGAGTGCCTGCCCACTCTGATCTCCTTCTCTTTGTTTCTCACAGGGCCCTTACCAAGCCCCTCAGCCCTAGCCCCACAAGACTCTCTCCCCCTCCCAACAGGCTCCAGCCACCAGCCCCCTCTGCCCCCCAACAGGCTCCCAGCCCCCTCACCTTCTGCCCCCCAAC
>NC_133790.1:3382259-3458282 GCF_003597395.2 Chelonoidis abingdonii
AACAGGCTCCAGCCACCAGCCCCTCAGCCCCTCCCCCGGCTCCCAGCCCCCTCACTCTCTGAACCCCGCTCCCCTACAGTCTCTCCCCTCCCTCCCGCGGTGCTCCCGAGCCCCCTCCCCTGACCTCTCACCCTACCGCTGACCTTTCCCCTCTCCTGACCCCAGCCCCTCGCTTTCCTTCTCTCCCTAGAATGTTTCACACCAGCCAGGGCAGCGGCCGGAACGAACCACTGGGCTCCCGGGAGAGGGTAGGCGCCCGGCTCCCCCAAGCCGCTCGGGGGCCAGTCCCTGGCCCCGCTAGCGAGCCCATGGAGTGGCCAAGTTACCCCTTACCGCCCCCCCCTTCTAGCAGGCAGATGGACCCTTCCTTCCCTCAGGCTCGCCCATTGCCTGGCAGAGGAAAATACACGGATGTGGGAGCTCTTCCCCCGCCCTATCAGGACATTGGTTTCGCCTGAAGGCTCTGTAACCAAGCGGGAGGAGCGACTCTTCCTAGTACTTCTGTGCCGCCGAGGTCACCGTTTTGGCTGAGGGTAATCACGCACTGACTCCCCGGCCGCCATCTTGAGGTAGGGCAGTGTGAGGCTCCCACAAGCCATTTCGGCTGCCATCTTTGGTGAGGGCAGCAATGCTCTCCTATCTGCAGACACAAAGCGTGCGTGACAGCAACGTCCTTTCTATCCGTGCGTCTCATGTTGCCATCTTGGAAGAGGGCAGCTGGCCAGCCTGTTGCGGAGCAGTGGTTCAGACCATTGGCTGTGGTATTGTGTCTCCATCACTGGCCAGTGCCTTGTTGCCTCAGAGATAAGTGAGGGTGCCCTTCATGGCCCTCAGATACTTTACTATTAGGTGCTTTATACATAAGATGGCAATAGAGAACTGGCTGGATAAATGGGTGTGCAGTCTGGGGACAGCTAGATAAATGGGCAAGTATGGAGACAGACTGATGGATAGATCAGTACATGTCTATAGATTGGGCGACGGGTAAGTAGGTAGGGAGTTAGATGCCATAGGGTGAGACAGCTAATACATATCATATGGTCAGTTGTGCAGATGTGTACATTTGCAAGCAGACCTCCCCCTCCCCATTCTAGCCACCTATTAACTGGCTGCTAAGCTACAGCAAGAGGGTGGATTCTCTACTCTTCTCTCCACCTAGTGCAGGGGTTCTCAGACTGGGGGTCAGGACCCCTCAGGGGGTCAAGTGATTATTATATGGGGAGTCACGAGCTGTCAGCCTGCACCGCAAAGTCCGCTTTGCCTCCAGCATTTATAATAGCATTAAATACATAAAAGAATGTTTTTAATGTATAAGGGGGGGTCGCACTCAGAGGCTTGGTATGTGAAAGGGGTCACCAGTACAAAACTCTGAGAACCCCTGACATAGTGGTTACAAATGATCAGACAGATGACCCTCAAGGTGAAAGATGGCAGCACTGTTAACACTTACAGTTTTATGGTAAGTCTTGCAATATTTTTTTTTAACTTTAAGGTCCAGCTCTTGGAAACAACTGAATACATGAGAATTCCAGCTGTCATTTTTAATAAGTTAGTTTTTAGCCCTCATGGTTAGTGAGGAAAGCTTGAAATTGTGAGCCAAGTGAGCCCTAACAGCCTGAAAACCAGAAGACAGACTCTAAAGTTCATTGCTAATTTTTGCATCTCATTATTTTTGGGGTCTAACAATATTTGAACAGTTGGGCTTGGTACTGCTGTATAGGCAAAGGCAAGTTTATATAGTAATTATATAAATTATACAGTCCTGTCTGGGATGGTTTAGTTGGTGTTGGTCCTGCTTTGAGCAGGGGGTTGGACTAGATGATCTGAGGTTTCTTCCAACCCTAATCTTCTATGATTCTATGGTAGAACCTCCCTACTTTACTCTCCTCTTTCTTTGCCATGTGCTCCTGCTTATGGCGGTAGACAGAGCATCTCAGAGAGGGAAAAAGGTTAGGGGGACTAGCTTGGCCTTGAGTCAGCCTTTCCACCCATCAGTCTGGTCTCAGACACCCACTCCCTTCCTGACTGCAATTATGGTGCCCCTGTGCCTTGGTGACAAGGAGCCTGTAGCATTTGCCCCTGTGCATGATCAAATGTTGCTCTAACAGCACACAGCGTTTCCTTGGGAGCAGTGGATGCATAGGTTGTAATTTGTATCTCTAATGTTAAAGTAGACATGGGAGGGCTCTGAGGCTGGTCTGGTTCTGGGCCTGTTTCTGCCAGGAGCTAAAATGGTCTCCAAGCTCGCTCCAGCCCTATCCATGCCAGGAAGTAAGATGGCGGCCGCTGCCTAGGCGGCTTCCCTGTCACGTGAAGTCTGCTGCCTGGCTGGTGAATGGCGCTGGGGGCGTAGCGAGCGGTGCTGGCGTACGCCTGGGGCGGCCCCTCAGTGGGACCCGTTAGAGCGGCAGGAAGAAGCGGCGCCCGCCCGAGGCTGAGGCAGGCGGCCTCCACCCGCGCCAACATGTCGAAGCGGCTGAGGAGCAGCGAGGTCTGCGCGGACTGCAGCGCTCAGGGTAGGAGCGGGCGGGGCTGAGGGGGATGGGCGGCCCCGAGGAGCCCCGTCCCTTGGGACTCTCGCTCCGGGGCCTTCCCCACGGGAGCCCGGGGTCCTGAGTTCGCCCCGCCCGGCCCTAGGCCGAGCCCCCGGGGGGCTGCGTGGCCGCGGGCCCTGCCCTAGGCTCACGCCCCCCTGGGCAGCCGGTGGCGCAGGGCAGCGGCGGGCGCCTCGGGGTGCGAGCGGAAAAAGCCGCCCAGGGTGCGAGGAGCAGACAGGAAGCCCGGTGCAGAAGTCGTGCAGGAGCTGTGCGCTCCTCGCAAGTGACAGCGGTTGCTCTGGAGCAAAGAAACAAGCCTGGTCTTTTCCTTTTCGTCTGTGTGAGAGGAGTGTCCTGCCCGGGGCTGGAGCCTGGGTGTCCCCGTTTCCGGCCTGTAGCACCCTGGGACCCTCTCTGCTTCCCGCCACGAACTGTGCTGCGTGCCCCGTTTGAAAACCATTGTCGAGCCTGGCTGGCCTAGGACTGTGGCTGACACAGGTTGCCAAGCATGGTCGCAGCTAGTCTGGTGTGTTCTAGTGTGGACATGGTCTTTTGAAATACCTTTGGTGTATTCTGAGCAGCGTCTGTGTTTGTAGAGTGTAGGTCACAATAATTGGGGCCTCTGAGCACTATTGGAATATAAATATTGATATAGACTGACATAAACAAGAGAGAGTTTCTAGAATGGTTTCTGATAACTTGCCTGTACGCTGAAAATGGTTTTAAACACTTTCTAGTTTGGGCAAGGGCCATCTGGCCAAATCACAAAACTAGAAATCAATAGATGTGGGTGCTGCTAGCTCAATCAGTGTGTATCACTTTTGGTGCGTCACTTCCCCGTTCTGTGCCCCTGTGAAATGGGAATAATAATACTGTTCTACCTCTTGAGTATTGATGGGCTTAACTCATCAGGGTTTGCAGTGGGTTTTAATTTGTTGGATAAATGGATGGTATGGTAGAAGTGCAAAGTATTAGTGTTATTCTGACACTACATCACCCAGACTTCAGAGAAACATAAATTAGTTATTCACTTACCAAAAAAAAAAAATTAAATGTAAATAAATATATGGAGATATACCTATCTCATAGAGCTGGAAGGGACCCTGAAAGGTCATTGAGTCCAGCCACCTGCCTTCACTAGCAGGACCAAGTACTGATTTTGATCTAGATCCCTAAGTGGCCCCCCTCAAGGATTGAGCTCATAACCTTGGGTTTAGCAGGCCAGTGCTCAAACCACTGAACTATCCACCCCATTGAAGTTGCAATTGTGGAACAGGGTAGCCACCTTTCCATGCCCTTCCAGAATGTGGACTTAAAAGTCCCAAACTGAAATGTTAAAAAACTAATTTCTGAGTTAAGGACTCCCTTTTTATGTCACCATGTACAGTACTGCTATTACTAAGTAAAAGCAAATTGTTTTCTTTAAATTAAGTTGTTGTTCCTGTCTCATTTCTTGACATTTCAGTCCTCCAGTTATTCTCTAGAGCAAGAATTACAGCTTTAAAATGATGCTTTGGTAAAGTTTCTTTATCTTGAGGAACCATCTCTAGAAACAAGAGGTTGTAGCTCATTCAGCCACTGACATTTCCAGAGAAGGAAGTGAAAGGGCATATTGGACCACCAGCTTGTTAGCCATGGGAAGTTGTTTGGGTGTGTGCTTGGGGGCTGTTTAAATATCAGTACTATTGTAGTCATTCACAACTTCAGTTTACTATCAATTTCAAGTTTGAAACATGAGTTGTACAATGATACCAACATCATTTAAAACAAAATTATTTGGTGGCTCAGCTACTAACATTTAGATTGTAAATTGTTTGGGACAAGGACTGTCTCTTTTTTTTGCATGTTTTTAGATTTTTAGCTGCAGCGGTTTAAATAGGTTTGTGAGGGGGCAAGGCTGTAGCAGCCAAGTTCAGAGAGAAAACTTGTAGGTAAGCAAGATAAGATGAAAGTCTGAATGAAAATTCATGTGTTGTGAACAAAGAGGGAAAGCCAGATGAGAGTGTTTGTGTATATATATGAATCAGCAAGATTTAGACATAGTCTGGTAGACTGGAGAGACTGGAAGGATGGTGGTGGTGTCCCTGGTGATGGACAGCTGAGGGGAAAAGGGTGGCCTTTCAAGGCAGGGAGTGTGTGGGGTGACAACAGACAATGACTTAAAGTTTTGGGAACCATTGTTCTAGACCCTTAAACAACCCGCAAATCCCTTTCATTAAAATATCAAATCTTGCGAACCTCTTTTCCTCCCCTGCCCCCAAAAATGAATATTTTCTCCTTTGCCTGAGCATAAATTATAGAAGTAGTGATCTTGGAAATAATTTGATTTTTTTATTACACTCTTATTATACACTATTTATTATATTATTTATTTTATTACATTATGAAAACAGCAACACTCTTCCAAGATTTCATTTTTGTAGCTTATATCACTTCGATTAAGCTTCGTACATGTTTCATCAAAGAGTACCAGACGTGAAACAGCATGAAGGTATTTAAGAAGCCAACTCAATACAGAGTTCCTCCCACAAGCGTTCGAGTCTTGAGCAGTCCAGGCAAACAACACACGACTACAACAAAGCTTAAACTTGTTCTGCCAGAAAGTCATGGTCTCGGGGCTTGGGCTGCCGTGCCCAGGGTCCCTAGGGACGGTTCAGTCCACCATTACAGAATTTTTTTTTCTGAGAACCCCCTGATACATTTCACGAACCCCAGTTTGGGAACCACTGGTCTAGAATGAAACTTCTAAGTCTGCGAAGTTACACCTTACTCATCTCACAATTTTAGGTATCAAGTTTAAAAAATAAAATGTCTAACATAAAATTTGATGGAAAAACATTTAGTGAGATAAATCTGGTAAATTGGCATACTTATATAATGTAAAGAATTTGTTGCATTGCTAATTCCATGAGTGAACTTTCATTTAAGGAGATACAGTCCAGATACATTACCCTTTTAAACATGTTTCCATACATAATGTTTATAATCCAACAGAATATTAAAATGGGAGAATTTTTAAAAATTGATTTACTTTTTGTGTTTGCTGTTCCTTTTTACACTTTTTTTTCTGTTTAGATCAGGGGTTCTCAAACTAGGGGTCGGGATCCCTCAGGGGGTCATGAGGTCATTACATGGGAGGTTGCAAGCTGTCAACCTCCATCCCAAACCCCGCTTGCCTCCAGCATTTATAATAGTGTTAAATATATTAAAAAGTATGTTTAATTTATTAGTGGAGTCGCACTCAGAGTTTGTGATGTGAAAAGAGTCGCCAATAAAAAAGTTTGAGACCCAATGGCTTAGATGTTTATTAAAGACTTTATTTCATAGTCAGTTTCACTTCCTGACTATTCAGTCAGTGTATTGTGGGTATGCCAAGCCATAGCAGTGTTGCCAAAGCATAACCATGAAGCATAATCCTGTGGGATTTGTTGAAGATAGGTACAGTTTTCCCAGGATAGGGCTTCGGTGTGTTCAGGAGTTTATCGTCCATGTCCATTCATTATGCCTGTACTGCAGAGATTGGATGAGAAATTGAATCATAGAATCACGGGACTGTAAGGGACCTCAAGAGGTCATCTAGTCCAGTCCCCTGCACTCATGACAGGACTAAGTATTATATAGACCATCCATGATAGGTGTTTGTCTAACCTGCTCTTAAAAAATCTTCAGTGATAGAGATTCCACAACCTCTCCAGGCAATTTATTCTAATCCAATGATTGCCCTACACTATTTCTAATGTTTTAATTTGTTGAGGTTTGTAAAACCTAAAGTATAGCTTTAAACTATGATGGATGCATTTAAAATCTTTCAGAATAGTGGAAATGGTAACATTTCCACCAATAGGGTATCACTCTAACAAGGAATGCCTCTAAAATGTTACACATTTTAAGGGTGTGCACTCTATTTGACAGTGTCCCTTTACACATATTTCATGCTTCTTTTATATCTGTGTGTGAGTGATCTATAATTTTGAAGGCTGTGTTCAGAGAAGAATTGTGCTTCATCAAGTCAAGTTAAAATAACATTGAAGTGTTAGCTTTTAGCATACGATTGTTCATAATATACCATATTACTGCTAAGTTTAGAAATCACATCAAATTTGTTGTGCTACCTTGAAATATGTTAATTTCTACAAATTCAGATATCTTGGTCTCTTATAGCACAAGACTCTTGATTTGTAAACTCAATAAAGCAATTTTGTAAGTAGATTTAAACATTAAACTAGCATCAGAGGGAAAAAAAATCTGTTGACAGATGTTGCTCTTCTAACATTACTTTCATTTTACAGTTGAACTAAATTGAGCTCAGAACTTGGGTAATTCCTTATGAGCTTGCACGAGGAATGACTCTGAGGGCATGTCTACACTGCAGTTAAAACCCCACATCTGGCCTGTACCAGCTGACTCAGTCTCAGGCTATGGGGCTGTTAAATTGTGGCGTAGACATTTGGGCTCAGGCTACAGCCTGGGCTATGGGACCAAGGAATCTGAGCTGCAACCCTGAGCCCAAACATCTACACTGCAATTAAACAGCTCCTTGGCCTGAGCCTTGCCTGAGCCAGCTGGTACAGGCCAGCGCTGGTGTCTAATTAAAGTGTAGACATACCCTAAGACACCACAATTTTGTCAGTAGTGAGTGATATTATCTGCTCTGTTTTAGTGATGCTCAATAAAACTACTCAAATATTTAAATGGTCATGGTAAAAAAAAAAAATTAACATTAAATTATTTACCTTTCTTACAAATAACATAATAAATTGTTAAAACTGAAGAATCTCCACAATCAATTTTACTTTCCTCCATTGTAATTTACTCTCTGCATTTTATTCAGCTTGAATAGAAAAACTAGTTTAGTGAGTTTCTACTTGCTTTTGCTTGAGAGGATTCCTGCACTAGTCCAGTGTTTTTGTTTTGCAATCTGAATTGCCCTGTCTAAGTTGGCTTTTTGGGCCTCTTTTTGGCATCTTTCCTGCAAACCATTATGCAAATATGTAACTGTACTTATGAATAGTCCCATTAACTTCAATAGGGCTACTTATAAAGATGAAGTTATACACATATATAAGTATTTGGAGGATCGTGGCCTTAGGGGCTAACTGGGAAACCATAATTTGGAAGTTTTGTTTTAAAAATATTTAAAAACATATGCGTTTTTGTTTTTTCATTTACATCTGCTCAGTAACAATTCTTTCTAAGGAGTACCCGAGCATCATAAATAGTCTTTCATTCTCAAGCCGTTGTGATTCATAGTATATTTGTGTTTTGTGCTGTGATGTATTTGTTAGGCCAGTGATCCTCTCAAAAGAAAGACTGGAATTAATCACTAGACTGCAATGCACAGAAACTCTGAACGTCCCAAAGTTTTGGAATAGTAATATAAGACTGGAAGGGACTTTTGAGAGGTCATCAAATCCAGCCCCTTGTATTGAGGCAGGATCTGTAAACCTAGACCCATCCCTGCAGGTGTTTGTCCAACCTGTACTTAAAAATTTCAGTGATGGGGATTTCACACCCTACCTTGGAAGCCTATTCCAGAGCTTGACTAACCTTATAGTTAGAAAGTTTTTCCTAATATCTAATTTAAATCTCCGTTGCTGCAGATTATGACCATTACTTCTTGTCCTGCCTTCAGTAGACATGGAGAACAATTGATCACAGTCCTCTTTATAACAGCCCATAATGTAATTGAAGACTTATCAGGTCCCTCCTCAGTTGTCTTTTCTCAAGATTAAACATTCATATTTTTTGGACCTTTCCTCATAGGTCAGGTTTTCTAAACTTTTATAATTTTTGATGCTGTCCTCTGGACTCTTTCCCCTTTGTCCACATCTTTCTTAAAGTATGGTGCTCAGAATAGTACAAAGTACTCCAGCTGAGGCCTCACCAGTGCTGAGTAGAGCAGGACAGTGACCTTCCGTGTCTTACATACAACACTCCTGTTAATACTCCTCAGAACAATATTAGCAGTTTTTGTAACTGCATCACATTGTTGACTCATATTCAATTTGTGTAACCCTCAGATCCTTGTCAGCAGCACATGACCACCTAGCCACTTATTTCCCTTTTTTTTTATTTATGCATTTGATTTTTCCTTCATAAGTGAAGAACTTCATGGTTATATTTACTGAATTTCATCTTGTTGATTTTCATATCAATTCTCCAATATTTCATGGTTGTTTGGAATTCTAGTCCTGTGCTTCAAAGTGCTTACAACTCCTCCAGTAGGGATGTAAATATCGGTTTAAAAAGTTAACCAGTTAGACAAAATTATATCGTTTAACCAGTTAACCATTAACTGAGGTCACTCTGGCATGGCTGGGGCTGGGTTCCTGCTGGCCTGGCCAGTGCAGGGCCGCGAGGATTAACAGTAACTGTCGGTTAATGGTAAGCCTAATGCTTACCGGTTACATTTTTACATCCCTATCCTCCTCCTTGCTGTTTTTCTACAGATTTTATAAGCAGACTCTCCACTCCATTAGCCTAGTCATTTAATGAAAATATGGAATAGTATTGGACCCAGAACTGACTCCTGTAGGTTTCGCCCTCCCAGTTTGATAGCGAACCATTGATAAGTACTTTTTGAGTATGGTCTTTCAACCTTTTGTGCTCCCATCTTATAGCAATTTCCCCTAGACCACTTTTCCCTAGTTTGCTTATGACAATGTCATGTGGGACTGAGAAGCCTTACTAAAATGAAGATATCACATCGACCACTTCCCCCCATCTCCTAGACCAGTAACCCTGTCAAAGAAGAAAATCAGGTTGGTTCAGCATGATTTGCTCTTGACAAATCCATGTTGGCTAGTCTTTATAACCTCATTATCCTCTAGGTGCTTACAAATTGATTGTTTAATAATTTGTTCCATTATCTTTTTAGGTGTCGATGTTAGACTGATCTATAATTCCCCAGGTCCTCTTTGTACCTATCATTAAAAAGGGAACAAAATATTCTTTAACCTGTGATTTCCCTATTTTGGCTTGTGTTCCTTTTTCCTTGGTGTTTATATTAATTGTGTTAAATATCTGGTCACCATTAACCTATTTAGTGAAGTCTGAAGCAAAATAGGTATTGAACACCCCTGCCTTCATGATGTCATCAATTATAAGTTCTCCTTCCCCTCTAAGTAGAGGATCTACACTTTCCTTTGTCTTTCTGTTGCTCCTAATTTATTTAAAGAACCACTTATTGCTTTTTATTTGACATATCCCTTGCAAAGTGTAACTCATTTTGTGCCTCAGCCTTTCTGATTTTGTCCCTACATGTTTATGCTATTCTTTTGTACTCCTCCTTAGCAAGTTGTCTATATTTTTTACTGTTTGTAGGATTCCTTTTTGATTTTCAGATTGTTAAAGAACTCTTATGGAGCCACATTGGCTTCTTGGATGTTAACAGCCTTAATAAAGTTAGGGCTTTGTGTGTAAAAGCAAAGCAAACAAAAAAGATAGTTTAACTTCTGTATGTTAATGAAAATAGAGTCTAGGGTGAGCAGATTTGGAGTTTACCTGTACTGAATTTTTCAACAACATGAATGAGGATTCCAGAATTAATGTGCGTGGCTTTTCCCTACCTGACACCAAATGGTTAATGTCACACACACATCTGCTAAACTGTCAGGTGCACCAGGATTCTATTATAAAGCTTCATTTGTGCTGCTTAAGTGTATTAAACATTATGGAGTAAATTGTCACCACTGCAGAATGTATTGGAGTTACTACCACACTTAATCCTTCACTTCTTGTGTAAGTTATTTTTTTCCTGGCCTGCCTTTCTCTTGATGTAATTAATAATTGTTAATTCTAGCTTCTTAAATGCCTTAAAATAATACTTTGCATTCTATAGCAAAGTGCAAGTATTTTGTTCTTCTTTGACATAATGTGATTTCATATGTGCTTTGCCATTATACTTCCTGTTTTGTATTATTTTACAAATTCACTTTTCAAACTTGATCACATCATATTTCTTGTTTTGAATTACTCTGTAGTGTTCCTGTAAGCATATTTTGGCCTATCTCTCTGGCTTCCTTGAACATCTTTCCAGCAACATGAACTTACTTAACTGTGGCTAAAACTAGGCGTTGTCTATATACAGAGTTTCACCAGTTTAATTTTGTGTCTGTTTAAAAAAATAATTCAGTTAAACTGTGTGCGCACAGGATTTTGCACTAATTAATTCAATTTTTAAACCTGGTTTATATCCATTTAGTTTAACTCACCACTTCCTACCTCACACTCACATCACTCTGGAAATTTCCACCACATACATCTGACAAAGTGGGTATTCACCCACGAAAGCTCATGCTCCAATACTTCTGTTAGTCTATAAGGTGCCACAGGATTCTGTCACTCACATCAGTGTCCTTCAAGCCACTTGAATTTAACTAAATCAGATGAAGGTTATAGTTTATAAGGCCAGAACGGTTCACTGTGATCCAGTCTGACCACCTGTAAGGCAGGTTTAAATTAAATTAACAGGGTTCATGCAGCTTTTTGCACAGTCTATCTAAATCTGTTTAAAACAGCACCTTTAGGATACGTCTAGACTACCCGCCGTATCAGCGGGTAGCGATCAATTTCTCAGGGATCGATATATCGCGTCTCATCTAGATACGATATATCGATCCCCCGAATGCGCTCCTGTTGACTCCGGAACTCCACCAGCGCGAATGGAGGTAGCGGAATCGACGAGGGGAGCTGCAGACGTCGATCCTGCACTGTGAGGACAAGAGGTAAATCGATCTAAGATACTTCGATTTCAGCTATGCTATTCACGTAGCTGAAGTTGCGTATCTTAGATCGATTCCCCCCACAGTGTAGACCAGTCCTTAGTTAAACTAGTGCAATTCTGACTATAATGAAACTCCTCAGCCCTTTCCTTTCCTTTCCTTCTCTGCCTCCACTCCCACACACTCAGTCAGAACCCATTATCTTCCCTGTCACTCAGGCCTGTAATCTGGGGGGCTTCTTTGACGTCTCCCGCTTCCTTGCCTAACACATCCAGGTGTCGTCTAAATCCTGCTGCTTCCTCCCGAAACACTTTACAAAATCAAACATTTTCTTTGAGTCCATGTTGATAACTCTCATTTAGACCCTTAGCATCTCAGGATTTAATGATTATGTCCACCTTCTCTCTGGTCTCTAACACAGAAGCAGCTAAGAACATCATCTTGGCCCATCACTTTGATTGTGTCAATCCCCTGTGAATCCTTCCATTGACTCTCCTGTTTTCCACTGCATCACATTTTAACTCTGTTCTTATCACATCACTCCCTACACTCTGCCAATTACTCAAGGCCTTAAATGCTTATTTGTCATCTTCTGCCACAAGCTTCTGCTTGCTTTTGTCCATACTGCTCCTCATGCATAGACTGCACTCTCTGAACTATTCAGGGAGGCTACTGTCTTCTCAATATCATTACTCTTGTACTCTCCCCTCTTGGTAGTTCCACTTGCAATATTTTGTTTCAAATCATGTTGCAGGCTCTTTGGGGCAGGGACTGTCTCCTGCTGTGTGTTTTTTACAGTGCCTGAGATTGATTGTGTTCTTTGGGTGCAACAGCAATAAGAATAGTTACTATAGTTCGCAAGCAGTATGCATATGGTCTTTGTGCAGTAAACTATGCCCTGTTAAAAATGTTCTCTAGTTACACAGATATTCTAACATCTGTCCAAGATGCGATGTGGGTATATTTTGTTTAGTGTGTATACTGCTTTGAAGTGTCCACATACAAAATATTCTGTCAGTATAAGCTGTAGTGATGTTCAGATAAGGATAGCTGTAGGAATCGACATATTCATATTTACTTTTCTCTTTAAACTGTTTAAATTTTATAGCCCTTGCTATTTTGAGCAAAAACTTGTTTCTGTATAGCTGATAGAATATTAATTCTCTGAAAACTGACACATTCTGGTAGTCCACTTGCTGGCTTTTGGTCTTTTGAAACTTCGTACTATCTGAAACATAACCGTAAGTACTTGAGTCTGAAAATCCTTGGAAGTAACAGTACAGTAGCCAAGCTTAAATTAAAAAAGAGTCTTGCTTTTTATCTAAAACAAAGTTTATGTAAACATAAGAAACAAAGGAGGTCTTTTATATTTTGGAAACTTCTAATGTATCTGAAGAGAGGAGAAACACGAGGAATTGAAATGTTCTATTTAAAAATTCAGTACTTAAAAATATATTGCCGTTTTCACTGATTTTATGTTGAAGAGCATGCTGGTATCAAAAAGCTTAGTTTGTTAATTAGTTCTAATTATACTGAATGATCCTGTAAATTAACTGGCATGAATTAGCTAAATAGCACAGATCATCATCATTACCTTTTTTTGAGCTTTGTTCTTGACCAGATGGGTTTACTGTGAAGACAAAAACCTTGTTTAAACATCTAATCTTAAAAAAGTGGTGTAAGTGAAGAATCCCATTGGCACATGTCTTGGGGGGATAGTCTTTCTTTAAAACTTGACACAGCTTTATTTTTAGTGGTGAAACTAGCTAAACTGTAAATAATAATTGTATTGGTTTTACTAAACTTGTCTTGCTTGCACTACCACTGAAAGGAAACAGCATCTCTGACCTCGGGCTAAATTGCAGCTTGTTTCATGTGATGCTAAAGATGCTATGTAAAATACATAATCCACTTCAAAAGAGTGACATGTACATTCAGTAAAAAGTGTGTATTTCCCATTCCCCCTAACCTTTGTGCGTTTGTCTGTTAGTTTGTGAGCCCTTCAGGGCAGGGACCATTGTTTCTTGTCTGACTTGAAAGTGCCTTGCATATAGTAGGGCATTACCATAAATCAATAATAAATTATAAAAATAGGAATTGCAACTTCAGAAGTAGATTGGGAAATGGGTTAGTGACTTCTTTTGAGACCATATTGGAATACAGTACAGGAGTTTCAAGTGACGTACACCTTTTAGTATGTGAGTAAAGATTGTAGGGATATACTTTTGTCTGTTTTTTCTCACATACCAGAATGGCAGCACAATACCCTAGGGAATTGTGATGTCTCATGATGGTCAAAATCATTCCATAGAACACTGAACCATATCTCATTGACCGGCCTAGATATCTTTTACTTAGTCTTACTTTGGGGAACTGTTGATGATGAAACATGCTGTGCTATAACATTAGATGATTACTGGCTTAGCGTAAAAGTAGCATTGTGAGGAATTGTGTCAGTGTGGCATTTAATTTTTGTTTTAACCAGTTCTTGAAATTAACATAGCTATATTTTGCTCTTTTGTCTTACAAAAGTAGTGCCTCTTATTTGTATATTAAAATAAAAATATATAAGAATACACTGCAGATTTAACAAGGCAGGACTTAAAACTTTGAGCAATAAACAATAAATACAATCCTTATTATTTATATAGTATTTTGCATTTAGAGATCTCCAGGCCCTTTACAAAGATGGGATATGTATCGTTATTCCTATTTTACAGACAGGAAAACTGACACATTAATAATTATAAGATTTTCTATGGCACGCCTCATTGTAGTATCTGAGCACCTCATGACTAATGAATCTAGCCTCATAAAAATCCTATTGAGGAAGGGAGGTATTGTCCTCACTTTATAGATGGGAAACAGATCAGAGTAAGTGGGTTTTTTCCTCAAGGTCCCACAGCAAGTCAGTGTCAAACTTGAAACAGAACCCAGATCTCCTGAATCCCAGTCCAGTGTCTAACCACAAGACCCATATTTCCCCCAATAGCTTGAGGCCCATGGAGTCTGACTTTCCCAAGTTCATATAGCAAGTAAATGATGGTAGATCCAGGAATAGAACCAGCTATACCTGATTCCCAGTCTCGTGTTCTAACCACTGGCCCATGGTGCTGTCCATATTATAATAAATATACTTGCTTCTCTTTTCCAGACCCCTGCTGGGCATCTGTAAACAGGGGAATTCTGATTTGTGATGAATGCTGTAGTGTTCATCGGAGTCTAGGACGTCATATCTCTCAAGTGAGGCATCTTAAACACACACCATGGCCTCCAACCTTGCTTCAGGTAAAAGCTGAGGATTGCTTTCTGATGAGAATCGGAAAATGCAGTTCTTAGAGAATTCTAATTACTAAACTTTCTGATGGGGAGGGTTGCTTCATTAAGTTCTTCTTAAAATAGATTTCTTGGTTTCTGTTACATTGCTGTAATAGATTATTAAAGTCAGTGTTACCTCCACATTTTAAACTTACTGTTAGGGCAAATTCAGAGCCTGGGGTATAGTTAAAATTTCCTTGGTTTTGAGAGTTAACTTGTCTGTCTGTCCAACCGGAGTGCTGCAGTGCGTCCACTTCTACTTAAATTGTCAGGGTGTAACGAGCCTTTTTTTCCTCAGAGCTACAGATGAGGTCTGTTGCTGTGGCTTTTTAGGAGAATCTAATTCTAAGCGTCTGCCCTTTCTGCTTACATTTCTTCTTTCTCACATGTTCTCTATTTTGGGAAGCCTAAAAGATTCTTTGGTAGCTACTTTAGTGAAAAATTGCTTTGCTCTTTCGAAGTTTAAGTTTACTTGAGGGTGTGTCTACGCTATAGACACTGTGCTAGCATAGCTACATCACCACAGCTATACTGGCATAGCCTACACTGGTGGAAGGGATTTTTTCCACTGGGGTAGGAACAGCACCTTCCTGGACAGTAGGAGTCTATGTCTGTACTGGGAGCTATATTGGCATAGCTTTTCGAGCTACATCATTCAGCTTTTCACACCCCTACTCACGTAGCTATGTCGACCGAACTTGTAAGTGCAGACCAAGCAGTAGTGTTTGTGGGTGAGAGTTCGTGAACCATCTGTACTTGCAGCAATAATAATGATTTGACTGGCATCTGCAGGCCAGTTAACAATGAGTAAAAACTGCCTGATTTTCCATTTCTTTGCATTTTGCATATTGTAGCAGTTCTCGGCCAGAATTTATACTGGCACGGACGCTGATCGCCAGACCTGTATACAAATATGTGCCTGTGAACGTTTATTCTCAAAACCAAGGCTTTCTCCTAGTTAATTTGAAGGAACTATCCTTGCTCAGTATAGGAATCTGGTATACACACGCATAGATCTGACATTCCATTTAGGGTACAGAAACATGCAAATGTGTTGCCATTCTCATTTACCCCTAAACAAAAACCACAAACCAAAGGCTTCTGGGTGAATAACTTAAAAAAGTGAGATGTTACTTTGTAGCATGTCTGGATTCCAACACTTTCACTATGTAAATGTGTATGAAATTAAAATAAAAGTGAGGGTTAGGTTAAGATTCAGGCAAATTACATTTTATTTTAAAAATAAGTTTAGATCGTGTGTGTCTGATTTGTCTCCCTTTCCCCACCCCAAAATGCACACTATCTCTCTGCTCTGGGCAATGGTGCTACTTTCTAAGTACAGAAGACAGCACTCTTCTCGAGACAAGTGGCTGCTGCTTTTAACTGCAGAAGATCCACAGCTGGGAAGAAACCAGTCCATATGTCTCACCTGTACATCCTGAAAAAGATTACTCCCAGCCAAAGTGAGGAGAAGCCACTCATGCTTTCAGTTCCTACGCAGTAGGGAGGTCTGAGGAGACACCTAGTTTCCTCTTAACCTATATCCCTACAGCAAAACAAAGAACCTGTGGGGAAAAGAGGCAAGTGGATAATGTGCCAGTTCATGGAATGTAACTGGTTGACTGATCTCCCCATCTCTCCTTCATGGCTGAGTTTGGGTCTCTTTGGGAGAACAAAGTCTTCTGGTGCAATTTAAAGCAGCATTAGGTGTCTGCCTTCAGGTAAATGCTGCCTTTCCTGCTTGCAATATAATCTGTGAAACTCCTTTATTTTTAAGGCACATCCCAAGATATTCCAGGTGCCATACAACAATAAAATGAATAGAATAGGTAAACATACATGATGAACCTCTTCTTGAACTCAAATTGAAGGGAGGCCCTTACTGAAAACAAGAGCTGCAGCAAGCTTAACTGGGCTTGGGACTCGTACAATCTAAAATTGATAATGGAAAATATAGACAAAAGAACATCATCCTAACTCACTTTTTTTTACAAAATAAGGTTTGACACCAGCTGTCTTTTAATATTAATAAAAAAATTAAAAAAACCTTTTCCTTGGCAACTTTCTGGAGTAACATAAAAATGCTCTCCACTTAGGAAATATCATCTGTGAGCTGCTCTGCCTGTGCAGGTAGTAATAAAATACTTAATGCCTGTTACACACATTTTGGGTTTCAGATGGTTGAAACACTCTATAATAATGGTGCTAATTCCATATGGGAACATTCTTTGCTGGACCCTGCATCTGTTATGAGCGGAAGACGCAAAGCTAACCCACAGGATAAAGTGCAGTAAGTAGAAAGTTTATAAAATATCTGTCTTCAGGAGCCCCTTTGTAAAAATGTACCTACTTTGACTAGTTGTGAGAAAGGCAGCAACAGATGAATAAAAACCTGATCTTGTATCAGGTGTAATCAAGGACATTGAAGAGTATTGCTGATGTGAATAAATCTTGAGAAAACCCAGTCTCCTTTATTTGCTGACTTAACCTCTGATCTGTTCTCACAGTAGAGGAGATGTTAAATATTCTCTGAAGTATCCCTGAAGATCGCTAAAGTTTGGGTTTCAAAGACTATGCTGAAATGAGTGAAGAGGTCTTTTCATTCTCTTACATTAATACTATTGATGCACATGATGCATCATCTGTGGTCCCAGTTGTTGGGTATTGATTTTTTTTTTAAAAAAAATCTTCTCTTATGCCTCAAATGTCATCTTTTCCATTTCTTTATCAGTATTTTCTTTCAGAAGCTCAGCTAATTAGTTTTAAAAGCACAGTTTCTTATCTGACTTGGTATATTAGTTTAAGTTGTTGATCCTGAGAGGTGCTGAGCACCAGCAGCTTTCAGTGAAATCAATAGAAGTTAAGGGTTTTCATAACATTTCAGGACAGGCCTTAAGCTTGTAAGCAGGATAATTGAAAATAGTGAAGTAACTTTATTACTTCTAGAGTTGGTCAGAAATTTTCACCAAAAATCTCAATTTTTTACCAGTATTCTAAGGGTTATTGTCTGAAAACAAGCATTTTCAGTTTTTCTATGAACCCCAGCCCTCCTCCCCCAAACAATTTTGTTGTTGTTGAAAAAAATAACATTTTCATTTTTATCAAAAAATTTTCCCTATGAGAGAGAGAGAATTTCACTACTAGCTTTAATTATTTTGACACTATTTTCAATAACAACACCCTTCAAAGGGAATTAAAATCTGGATTGAATTATGTAACAGATGATGATATTTCCTAGTGTCTTACTCTGTCATTTGCTCTATGCAAAAATCAAATCTACTGGCATTCTGTATTGAAATATGCTATGTGCTTTAATTTTATTTATAAAAAGCCAACATTTATTTTGCAACTCCTTTGCTTTGATTTCTTCTTACAGTCCCAACAAAGCAGAATTCATTAGAGCTAAATATCAAATGTTAGCATTTGTTCATCGCTTGCCATGCCGAGAAGACGACAGCGTTACTGCCAAGGACCTTAGTAAGGTAAGTATTGCTTTCTTACAGTTTGTGGACTGAAACAAAATAGCTTGCAGTTGTCACAAGATACTGTAAGACTGATATCTGAGTAGACTTGAATTACTCTGATCTTAATATGAAAGATGACTAGTATCTCCAAGGGACTGCATTTTTGTGTATACAAATATATTAAGCATTCAAACTTAACCTTGAAGGGAAATATTTTTCAACAGTGTCTGATTGGCGCTAACAAAAGTTATGTATGGATGTTAGAGAACCACAGGCCTCAAGTTAACTGACACACCTTACTAGAAACTGTTGAAAAGTAAAATATTCAGTGGCTATATAACTAGTTTTTTTTAATATCTGTTCCTAATACAGTGAAGATTACTTTGACTCATTGTTCTTGTATAGCCAGACTTTTAACGTACTGTCCTTTTTGTTTTTCAGCAACTCCATTCCAGTGTGAGGACAGGGAATCTGGAGACATGCTTGAGATTACTCTCTCTAGGAGCTCAAGCCAACTTTTTTCATCCTGTATGAAAACCTTTTTTATTAGCTTGGTGTTAGATCAATTCTTAGTCTGTCATTATATTTATGTTGGTTTCAGCTGACATACATTTTATATCAGTCACGTATTCAGACCTGCTGATTGAACATAAGCATGTGTGGTTTTTAATGACTTTTTAGGAGAAAGGAAACACCCCGCTTCATGTTGCTGCCAAAGCAGGACAGATTTTACAAGCAGAGTTGTTGGCAGTCTATGGTGCTGACCCTGGCACACAAGACTCCAGTGGAAAAACTCCAGTTGACTATGCAAGGTAAATGGCTTTGATGTTTTGATTTTTAGTCTTGATTTTTTTTTTTTTTTTTTTTAATAAAATGGTAAATTATCACCTCTCCCAGGTTCTCTGGGTTTCCTGACACAGACATTTAATTTCACAGTTAAATCTCAAATGAGTGCTTTTCCCAGGATAAAGTAAATGCACACAGGACAAATAAAATATCTTCAGTCTTCAACCTAAGAGAACAGATGGGCCTTGCAGGGTCTCAGAAGGGCTCTGCTCTACCAGCTAAATGGCTCTCTAGTACGAGTGGGGACTCGATTCCAAATTCCCTGCCAAAGAACACACTGCAGGCAGCTTCCACTCTTTTGCATCAAGGGAGCTCCAGGGGCATGAGTGCCTGTATGATATCAAGTGCAGCAATATGGCAAAGGAAGATGGACATCTAAGTAACCAGGTCTCAAATAATATATTATTTCTTTGTATTAATATAGCAAGACTTAACATGCATTGTGTATATAAAATTACAGACAAGCCACCAAGCTAAGGCTGTATTGCAAACAATTCCAGTAGCAGCAAGATTCAGCAGTTGTGCAGTCTCAGTGCTTGGATTTATTTATTGGTTTGGAGATGGTATATAAGGAGACACAGAGGACAGAACAAGTCTTCTGTGGGAGTCAGATACCATGTACCAGAGTTGTTGCCACGGTTGTTGTTCCAATGCTAAACTGGACACGGTTGGTTTACCATCTCAAAAACTGCTCAGAAAAGACTATTCTGCCTGTTTTAGATAAATTGTTAATCAGCTTCTCTAGTAGGTAGATAAGCAAAGCTATTCCGGAGTACTCAGCAACTCATTTTGAACAGATGAGAAAAGTCTTATTCCCTTTTATTATTTACTTCTGAAGATTCTCTTGTGCTTCTGACACTCTTTGGAAAGATCTCAAACCCATACTAAATTGAAAACATTGTAGTGATCTGATGTTGTATTCATGATGCTAAATTTAATATTTTCAGAGCAGTTTTTGAACCTTTACATTTTATAGCCAGTGAATCATAAATGAATGCCATTTTCTGTTTTATGTCTAATAGACAAGGAGGGCACCATGAATTGGCAGAGCGCCTTATAGAAATACAGTATGAACTTACTGACAGACTAGCGTTCTATCTCTGTGGCAGGAAACCAGGTGAGTACAAAAAAGCTATCCCAAAAAGTGTTGTTTTTCAGATAGTGATTATTTGAATATACAAACTAAGAAGAATATTACACTCATGTCATTGATGTTAACACTAGCCCCATGAGATCATTTATAAAAATTCTCAAGCCTGTTAAAAATAGGCATGAAATCATAGAACAGCAAAGGAAATGTTAGTGGCTTAAATTAGAGATGGTATAACTAAAATTTGAATTACATTTTTGAGTGTTGCTAGACAAAATGGTAAACTGAAATCCCCTTTTTGTTGTAACAAAACATGCATTCTGTCTCCCATACCCCATGCTCTGACTGGTAGGGTTATAGGGTCACAAGATACTGGATGATTTAAGTGACAGAATCTGCTTAGGAGCTACCGAAGGCTACAAAAGAAACTATCATGGAATGAGATGCAGCATGTTCCCACAGCTGGCTAAGATACAGGAGACAGAGTAGGAATAAATGGTCAGTTTTCATCCTGGCAGGAGGTTACAAGGGTGTGTCTCAGTTCTGTGCTGGGTCCAGTGGTGTTCAATATATTAACAATCTGGATAAGTGGGTGAACAGTGAAAATTTTCAGATGTCACACAGTTATTTAGGTTAGTCAAGTCCAGAAAGAACTAAAGAACTTCAGAAGACCCAAGCAATCTACGTGAATGGGCAACAAACTGGCAAGTAAAGCTCAATATTGATGAACGCAAAATAATGCACATCGAAATGAAAACCTTATACTACTCATACGCCTTTCACAGCTCTAAATTAACTATCAACTCAGGAAAGGGACCTGAGTGTCATTGTAGACAGCTCAGTGAAGACCTCTGCTCAACCTGTGGCCAAAGAAGGTGATCTCAGGATGCATAAGGAATGGGATGGAGAATAACATGGAAAATATACCATTATATAGATAAATGGTGTGCCTCACCTATATTCTATACTACTGGTCACCCCATCTCAAAATAGATGTTGCAGGATTAGAAGGTGCTCAGAGAAGGATGACAAATTGTTAGGGGCAAGGAAAAAAATCAGAGAGAGATTTTGGGATTGTTTACTTTAGAAAGGAGATGAATAAGGGAAGACATGATGAAAGTATATAAAATGAATGGTCTGAAGAAGGTAGATTTTGAGCTTCTGTTCTCTGTGTCTCACGATCCAAAAGGAGGGGGACGTTTACTGAAATCAAAATGTGGCAAAAGAAAATACTTTTTCAAATAACACATAATTAAACTATGGAACTTCTTGTCACAGGATGTCATTGAGGTCCAAGTCTTAGTATATTTCACAAAAGGATTGGATATTGACATGGATAACCAGACTATCCAACATTGTTAGTTAATGCTAACAAATTTTGGAAGAAGCCTTATGGTTCAGGGCTTTAGACACTCTAACTGAGGGGGATTAGGAGGAAACCTAATGTGGGAGGCCAATCATCCTGCATCTGCTAAATGCAGATTCCCTTTCTGCAGATTGCAGAGCTAAGATCTGTGACTTTAAACTGTCTAGTAGTAAAACAAATATGTTGTATAGTCTAATAAAACTGAGAAATGTAGGCTAGTAACAATGGTTGTTTGAAACACATCCTAAGTATTTTAACATTGAGCTTAACTCAATTTCAGATCACAAAAATGGACAACACTTTATTATACCTCAAATGGCAGACAGGTAAGACTGCTGATTGAATAGCATGTATTTGAATAAATATCAAATAATTAATAATTGGTACTTTTAAATTTTTGAATTTTCTGTTGAAATATTTTTCAACTCCCTTGTCACTACCCTGTGTGTGTTCCTTTTTTGACACATTTGGTTCATCATATGAGATTTTCTGCTTTAGTATTTTAAAGAATCTGAGGAGAACTAGAAAAGTAAAAGAATGTGAAACTTATTAGTTAGGAATGTGAAAGAAAATGCACAAGTAGTGTTGGAAAGCAAACTGGATTGATAATATCAGTAATTACTCTTGAACCTGTATCCTGATTCAGCACTGTAAGACTTATATTTGCAGGAAAATGGTGTCTTTACTAGTAAACTTTTTGTAGTGTTTGTTGTGCTAGTGATAAGAATTTAGGAATGTAAAGGTCATGTTTGTTTAAAAGAAATATAAAGAGTTAACATATCATAACAAAGGCCATATATTTTTCTTTTCTTGCTGTGCAATTGGAAATAAGACGGCTGTAAGTAAATGACAGACTTTAGTTTTTTTGCAAACACACTAATGAATGTAACAAAGTTGCTTTAAAAAAAACTTTAATTAAAACCAGTTAATCTTCAGTTAGATATACAGGTGATGAGTATAGTTTTGTACAATACTTTGTGGTGCAATAAGATCTTTTTCCATTAATAGTAATACTTAGCTCTTACGTAGGACTCCTCAGCAATAGGTCTCAAAGCACTTTACAGAGCAAGGTGAGTTTCTGCAGCCCAGCATCTCGCATTCTGGACATCTGGGCTGCTTTGCTCTCTCTGCAGCTCACTGAGGCGGAGTTTTGGAGCTGAGTGGTCAGGCTACACCCCCTCAGTTCTTGTTAGCTTCCTTTCTCTGTCTCTGTGGCAGCATTCAAGAACAATCAAGGGGGAACAAGAAGCCCAGCACTACATGCAGAAGCAATGCAAATCACACAGTGGGTGGAGCAGTCTCCCCTCTCCCTCAAGGCAGCTCACATAAAGAGCGACCTGAACCAGAAGGCGGACTGGCTCAGCAGGCACAAAGTGAACAGCTCCGAATGGGGCCTGAATTAGGATGTCTTTGAATTAATCGTATGATCATTCGGCCTGCCCTCAACCAGCTTATTTGTGAACCATGTGAATATGAAGACACTAGAGCACTTTACCAGGAAAGTGGACCCTAGATCCATGGGAACAGATGCCCTGTTGCACTGATGGCTAAAGGGTCTGCTCTATGCATTTCCACCCTTCCCATTGTTAGGGAAGATGGTCAAGAAAATAAAATGAGAACAGGAAACCCACATTGGATGAGGAGACCCTGGTTTTGGGACTTGTTAGGGCTGAAATTGGGACTGCTGCTACAAAGCTCCAAATGGGACAGGACATCCTCCCATGAGGTCCTTCTGCTTTATCTGGACCTGAACCAGCTGTATCCAACAGTCTGGCTATTGAAAGGGAAGCACTACTATCATTGACTCTGTCCTCCAAAGTCATCAGAACACTTCTTTCTCGTAGAAGAGTATCAACCTTGAAAGCATACTCCTCTTTCTGGACCAAGTTTTGCATCTGGTGCCAGGAACATGAAGCAAACCCAAGAAATTTGGGAATTCTGGCTATCTTGCGTTTTCTCCAAGAAGTTTTTGAGACAGGTCTCCACCCCAACACTGTTACTTGTCAGGTGTCTGCCCTTGGTAGTATGATGTTTTCAGGATCCACAGGTTCTCTAATAAAGAACCCCCACATAGCCAGATTCCTTAAGGAAGTGCAGTTAGCTAATCTGGTGGTTAGAACTCTTTTTACCAAGCAGAACTTGCCATTTGTACTGAGAGCCCTGACAAACCCTTCAAACTACTGATGTCAGTGTCACCATTTTATTTGTTCCTCAAAACTTGTAGCCATCATGTCTGACAGGCAAGCATTGGAACTGGCAGTTCTCTCTATGCAGGAACTTTGCGACATGCTTCATGAGGACAAGGTGGTGCTCAGAATTCCAAAATCATTGATCCTGAAGGTGATCTCCTCTTTCCACGATTCCCAAGAGATGGTTCTACCTTTATTCTGTCCAAGGCCATAGCATCCCACCACGGAGAGGTGGCACACCTTAGACGTCAGAAGGGCTCTGAAAATTTGCCTTGAACAGAGTCCACAGGAGATCAGGTGCCATGTCTGTATCCTTCAATGAAAGGACTCAGAGCTTTCATTTCTCTATTGGTAGTGGATTAGACTATGCATTGTGGAAGCAAAAAAAAGCACTGGAGATTCCAGTTCCAGAATGTTAAGGCATGCTCCATGTAATCCCTAGTGACCTCATGGACAGAAAGAGTTAGTGCCTCCACAGCAGAGATTTGTAATGCTGGTCAAATGTTCCCATCTTTATTAAGCACTACTAGCTGGACTTCCTGTCCTCTACAGAGGCATCTTTTGGCAGGAAGGTGTAGCAGATGGTGGACCAGAAATGATAGCGCCTTTTGAGCAAATATTCTTATAGATGGGCATGGATACTATTTTCCTTTTTCTGCCCTTTTCTATAACATTCGTCCCAGACATCAGGAATTGTGGGAGATGCTGGGCTGCAGAATAGAAAATTTCTTATTGATAATTTCCTTTCTGCTAGCAGCATTTCTCACAATTGTATCCACCCTGGATGGCTCATGAGTCAAAAATCAGATATTAAGTGGAATCATTACCATATGACACTCTTCCTTGGTGTAATGTATATAGTTCATTATCTCTGTAATATTTATTTGTTAGTGATGTTATGCGGGTTTTACAGCTTGGAAATAACTCGTCTGGAAGCAAGCAGAAACTGAGGGGGCATGGCTGTGTGGCTCCAAAACTGTGATTCGCCTCCATGAGCTACAGAGAAAGGAGAGCAGCCCAGACCTAAAGAATTGTGGGAGATACTGCTAGCAGAAAGGTAAATTTCTTACGAATAGTTTCCTATCGTAAGCCCCATTTTACATAGGGTGAAATGGAGGCAAAGAGAGGTGAAGTGATTTGTTCAAGATCATATATCAGGTCATATGGCCTGCAGTAGAACTTTGGTCTCTCACTGCTGTATAGTGGCCTCTCCATTGGGCATTTCTTCCTCTTTATCCTCATCTAGGATAATTGCTTGCAGGAACTTACCCAGAGCCTTCCATCAAACTACCTTATTTGAATCTTTTTCCTCCACAAAGTTCCTTGGAAGAAGTTCTACTGAAAGGATTTTGTGTCTGCAGTGGGTGAGTTCCACCCAGTAATATGCAGTGAGCTCACAATTTGTTGATTTTCTGGGTCTGGGGTTTCCACATTAAGTTCTGTTTTTGTTCTAACCACAAAGTTTGCAATTTGTGTGTCAATCTTGAGACAGGAAACTAATAGCAGAGGATTGCTCCATAGTCAATACAATACATCTTGTGGGTGATGTTGAGATGAGACCTTAGTGCTTCAGCATATTTATTCACCTGGTGGTACCCACCTTTACCACTGATCAAGTAAAATAATCCTTGTGGGTTTACTACAGCTTTTCATTAGTTGACAGGACTTTTTTTTTTTTTTTAGGGCATGGTCAGAAGAGTATTTATTTTTAAACTTCCCTCTAGGAGCATTTCAGTGTCCTATAACACATTCTGCCTCTTCAGATGTGCAGGATTGCCATTTGGAATTTTAATAGCCACTTGATTCCATGTGTCCTGGAACAACTATGTACAAGAAATCCAAAGACAACCATACCTATCTTCATAGTAACCACCCCAAACACACCAAGAAATCTGTTACCTACAGCCAGGCACTCTATCACAGTCCGGGATATACACCTTAACGCACTCAAAACTATCTTCACTAAACAAGGATGCTCTACCAGAGAAGTAAATCGCATCATGGAACAGGCCACCCAGACATCCCAAGAGAACCTGTTTCAATACAGAAATTAAACAAAACCCCCTCCAACCACGCACCCCTAGTTGTCACCTTCAACCCCACCCTGGAACCCATACGGAGTATCATCAAAGAAGTATCATACTTGATGGGGACCCTGTCTTGAAAGAAATCTCTCTTGAACCCCTTCTTCTGACCTTCTAAGAACCCCTCAGCTTCTCCAACCTCATCATCAGAAGCAGCTCCCCACAGACACACCCAGACTCACCAACTCAGAACAGCACCAGGCTTTGCCAGAACAACAGATGCAAAACCTGCATCCATAGCTCCATTGCTACAATGATTGTCATCCTCTCACAACAAACCTTTCAAGATCCATGGGTCCTACACGTACCTATCTCAACATGTGGTGTACCTTATCTGGTGCACTAAATGCTCCAATAACAACTATGTGTTGAAACCAGACAATCACTATGCTCTCAAATAAACTCTCACAGAAAAATGATAAGACAAAAACACCCCCTCTCACAAGTGGGTGAAAACTTGTCACAAAGCGACCCCTCTGTATCTGACCAGTCCGCATTCTCAAAGGAAATCTGCACAACATCTTCAAAAGATGAGCCAGGGAGCTTAAATTCATAACTTTGCTAGACATTGAAAATCATGTCTTAAAAAGACACTGGATGTATGGCTTATTACAACTATATGTAATACACTAACCCCCCTTTTTTGTTCTGTGACTACAGGGGTGGTAACAAACCACTTCACCTTGAATGGTCACCCAGAACAGTGTTTCTTAACAACCAGTCCGTGGACTGGCACCAGTCCCTGAGATCTTCCTGACACAATTTAGGAAGGCAGCAAGCTGGTGCCTCGTATCAAAAAGGTTGAGAAACACTGCCTTAGAGTATGTGCTAAGTACTTATGCTAAACTATCTGTTCCATCTCATATTTAGCTGTGATGCTTGGAGTGCCTTTCCCAGACCTGAAGAAGAACTCAAAAGCTTGTCTCTCTCACCAACAGAAGTTGGTCCTATAAAAGATATTATCACACCCACCTTTGTGTCTCTAATATCCTGGGACCAACGTAGTACAACAAGGTTGCATACATGTACCTGAAATGTAAGTTAAACTCTTAGGGCTCTTCTACATTCCTGATGTAAATCCATGTGTGGATGCACTCTTCAGAATAAAACATCTGCACGTGGAGAAAGTCAGGAATGGTTAATCTGCCTTAAATTTACACTCTGCCTTATTCTGGATTAATTTTCATGTGTAAACAAGCCCTTAGAGTTTGAAAAAATGTGTAGTCTTTGTAACATTCCAAGAAGTGTCAAATTAAAATGATCTGTCTTTTTATGGAGAAACTTAGCAATAAAGAATTGCTGTTCATGCTGACCTCTTCATTGTTGTAGATATAGTGATCGCTTCTTGTTTTCGTAGCAGTCTAGATTTGTCTGAATTGGCAAAAGCAGCTAAGAAGAAGCTTCAGTCTGTAAGTAAAGCATTTACTTAACCTATGCTATGCCACATGTAGTCTTAGTAAGCTGGCAAACTTCTGTACTTCATCTCCGAAGTTGTTACTGACTGTAATGCAGTGTGGTTTTTGTTAGTTCCTGCCTATACAAATATCACTTCCATATTAACTGATACATTCAAAGGAGAACATGGAAGGAGACTGAAAAAGGCGTGAGGGAGAAATAAAAAAACCCTCAATATTTGCTGGTGGATAGGAGATGAAGTTTATTTGTGTTTAGGAAGAACTGCAAGGAAGATCTCTGTGATTCTGCCTCTCATTAATAATGTTATCTCAAACTAATGACCTTTAATTTTATATTATCTCATGCCTTCATGTGTTCATACATATACTGCATGCTCAAATGTTATTTTATTTGCCTTTAACTTTTTGAGAAGTTAGAATAGCTGTATTAGTTTTTGCCTGATACAATTGCCTTCATACTAGTTCATCTAGTATCTTTTTTTTTAAAATATTTTCCAAACCAATTTCCTGCTTAAGACAGGTTGAAAATCTATTGGGCTTGATCTTAATACCATCAGTGTTCCCTCTGAAGAGACAATTTTCAACTGTTTCAGTCTGACTTTTCTTCAGGGGATGAAAGTTTTAGTAAATTGGGGAAGAATGACTTTTGTATCATTCTCTTATGCATTAATGTGGTTTTCTGCAAAGATTATAGTGATGGCAGTGAAACTTCTGATTAAACGGGGCAATAAGTCTGGAGAACAAAATGCAGTATAGGAAAAAAGAATTTCAGCCAAACACAAACCCTCCAGAATTGAACCCTATCTCCACTTTAAACCCACTCTGTTAGCAGGTGTTACAACCCTGCACATAAATGTAGATGTACTCTTGCTGACTCATTGTAGCTGTTGTTAACTCCACCCAGGACATAAGGTTGTGAGTAACTCTTTGGCTAGAGAAGGTCTTGGACCAAACAGCCCTGGGGGGAGGCCGAGAAGCAGCCATGCCAGGGAAAGTGGGGTGATTTGGGTTGGGATTTATTAGTTTCTTTGTAAATGAAGTTGGATGCCAGAAAGGGTATTAAGTTGACTCTGCCTATTTGTCTTGTATTAGGGGAAGGAAGTAGGGCTGCATTCACTCATGCATTTTTACAGTTTTTAATTAGCAATTTATATTACAGGCCACTGTGAAGTTCCAGGGTCTCTCTGCCTGAATAAAAATCCTAGAATAACCCTGAAACCTTGGTTCACGCAATCTCAGATCTCTCAAAAGGTCTCTCATTCCAAACATAAACATCTCTCTTGAACTGTTCACATTAGGAATAAATTCTGGAACAAGTAATCACTACTTACGCCTGCTCACTTAATCACAGAAATGCCTTCCTCTCTTCTCCCCCAATATATTATTATTGGAAGGGCTGGGACTCTCCTGAGGTCAGGAAAAAATGTCAGTTTTCCTTTACCTGTGCTGGCTGGCTGTAGAACAGGCCTGATCTGTCTAGAGCAGGGGTTCTCAAACTTCATTGCACCGCGACCCACTTCTGACAACAAAAATTACTATATGACCCCAAGAGAGGGGACTGGAGCCTGAGCCCTGCTGGGGATAGCGGGGAGCAAAGCCAAAGGGCTTCAGCCCTGGGCAGGGGGGCCTGTAACATGAACCCCGCTGCCCAGGGCTGAAGCCCTTGGGCTTCGGCTTCAGCACCAGGCAGTACAGCTCAGGCTTCAGCAAATCTAATGCCAGCCCTGGCAACCCCATTAAAATGGGGTCTTGACCCACAGTTTGAGAACCGCTGGTCTAGATCCAGCACTCAGCAGGCTCTGAAGCTGCTTTGGAAATTGAACAGCTTCACTCTGGCAGTCAGTCAGTGCTTCCTGGACTGCAGAAGTAACAGATTGACTCTCTCTCGAGTACAGACATGCACATTTGCTTTCTGCAGCGTAAGAGATTGTGTTTGTTGTTACCTAATCCGTAATCACTTCACTCTTATTTTTAGCTAAGTAACCACTTATTTGAAGAACTTGCCATGGACGTATATGATGAAGTTGACAGGCGGGAAACGGACGCAGGTGAATAAGACTTTCTGGAATATATACATAGTTAAATCAAAACTTGAAATGCTGTGTTACACATAAGGTGCTAGTGCTATGGGTGTAGTAATTTTTGTGTTTAGGAGTTGATTGATACTTAGTTTCTACTCCATGTAAGGAGTGTTCAGTTTTATATTGGAGTATAAAATATGTTTTCCTAATTATTTTACTGAGTGGAGAACTCTCTGAAAAAGCAGTTCCTTTGACTCTGATTTATGCTTTGTATTGATACTGTGATCTCTTGACCTAGTTCAATGAGTTGACGTTTCATGGGGTGAAGCTGCTCCAACACGGGCTCTTTTTTCTCTGTAAACAGTTTGGCTTGCTACTCAGAATCACAGTACACTGGTGACTGAGACAACGCTTGTCCCTTTTCTTCCTGTAAATCCTGAGTATTCTTCAACACGGAATCAGGTAAGTTATCTTGTTTGTGAGTGTTACAAAACAATTTTATTAACGTAGTTCAGGTGTTTACATTAATAAAATGCGGGGAAAGGACACTCCACTTAAGAGTTTACAATAGTCTCACATTACATCTGCCCTGTTTTTTTGGTTTTACAGTTACATTTCCCTAATTTTTTAAAAAAAAGTATTCCTCTCCCTTATTTGAATCTTTCACAAAGCAGAGGAAACTGAGTAATCAACTTACCGTACAGGGAAAATGATGACACTGAATGAAACAAAGTAGGGAAAAATAGTGGCACTGTTTCCCATATCTTTCTGTTACAGTAATCTTGGGTGTTACTTGTAGCAAGTGTGTGTGATTAAGCAGATGGTGACGCTTCAATTTTTTTTTGCAACCAATGTATTTTAAGATAAGGTACTATAGTAATGTTAATACAAAAAGGTAACTACTGTCAACACACTAATACTGCTTCTAGGTAGTCACCTTTGTATGCAGTTTTTATTAAAACAAATGTTTGCAGGACATTTTTAAAACCCTGAGAATGGGGTTATAATATAAATACAAAGAGCTTTAATTACAGTGCACATACACTGTTACTATGTATCTGTTTTGGCAAGAAATTGCTGTGTCCATAAATGGTATCCTGTGTAACTTTTTGCATCTTGTTCTATGTTTTAGGGAAGACAGAAACTAGCTCGGTTTAATGCACATGAATTTGCTACACTAGTTATAGACATTCTAAGTGATGCCAAGCGAAGACAACAAGGGAATCCTGTCACCGGCTCTAAAGGTGATTAGACAATTAGTCAAAAACGTAATCTTCTATACTTGCTGTGGTATCACCAAAATGACAGTTATAGTAATTCATTATCTAGAAGTACCTCATGTGACTTGATCATTTGTTGAAATGAGTAAACAAATTTAAGTCCCTCGCTATAAAGCGACGGGTGTATGATTTGATTGATGTAAAGAGGCCAGTACTGTTTGCTGATGACAGTGCATTCGAGCTCAAAAGTAATGCTTAATTATAGAAGACTTGTAAAAGCAGCAGAGAATCCTGTGGCACCTTATAGACTAACAAATGTTATCTGATGAAGTGGGTATTCACCCACGAAAGCTCATGCTCTAAAACGTCTTAGTCTATAAGGTGCCACAGGATTCTCTGCTGCTTTTACAGATCCAGACTAACACGGCTACCTCTCTGATATAGAAGACTTGAATACTAAGGGTGATATTTCTAACAAAATGGACTCGAGACATGTACGCAATCCAGAAGTGTCCTTTCTGATGGTATAGAACAGCTTTCTGTGGAATTCCCCAGGTGGCTTCCTAAGTCTTTGGAGATCAGAAATTCTATAACTATATCTCTACCAGTCAATGGAAAGTTGATCAGGAAAATGCCAGTGTTATAGGGATTATGGACACTTGTCTAAATTTGGGACACTGCTTGAGAACATGCTTTAGAACTTGCTAAGTGTTAGGTTGCCTGCAAATGCTCACTTTCTGTGCCGTTTGAGCATGTCTGAAGTTCGCCGATATCAGAGTACAGCCATTTAAAACAGCAATCAAAAAGTAACACGCAGCTGTAGTTCCAACACTGGAGATATGAAGCAAACATTTAAATACAAAAATATTCTCTCTAAAGAGATGCCAAAAGATCATATTTTTATTATACAATTTCCCTGTATTACCCAACCGAATAGTGATGTAGATATGTTGGCAATATCATTCTATTTTGTACCTTATTTTCTTTACTGTGTGATGTGTGTTAAATTAGCTCGTAAACCTTAATTCTCCTTAGTTACTTTTAGTTAGCTAACTACTTCAAGAAGGTCACAGGAATAAAATTAAAGACTGCAGAATTAATCTTTCACTGCTACTGTAGATTTGGCTGTTGTAGGCAATGATAATCCAGTCACACTAGATGGCGCTAACTTCATATTTTTCTTTTTTCTGCTAGAAACAAAATATTTTTTCTTAACATTTCTCCTCATGTTTTCTTTTAGTCTGTTTGAAGTTCTCTTCTGATATTATTAAACAACATACACCAATTCTGTGCACACATCCTAAATTTAACTCATTTTTGTTTATAGAAAATGTGGAACTGATACTGAAAGCTATCAACAGTCAGCATAGTAGTGAGAGTCAAGATAACGACCAGCCTGATTATGACAGTGTTGCATCAGATGAAGATACAGATCTGGATGCAAATGCAGCAAAAGCAAATAGGCAGAAGGTAGGTTAAGTAATGACGTAGGCTATTAAACCCCGTTCTTGCAAATACTTATGTACATGCTTACACTGAAATCTATTGGAGAACTCATGAGAATGAAAGTGTTCATGGGATTAGAGCCTCAATGATTATTTCAACTCCATTTCACAGTCGCTTCCCACATTCTATAAAATCTCTATGCAGGATCAGAAATATGACTTAACATTTGTAAGTGAAGCATTAATAAAACAGTTCTAAAAATGAGTCTCTTATAGAATTTATTTTATTTGGAGACAAACTGTGATCTCAATAGCACAAATACAGAAGCACTCCAGCAGTTAGTGTATTATGTCACTTGGCTTCTTTCATCAGAATATCTCAAAATACTTCACATTAAATTTCACCTACATATCAATGAGAGAGAAAGTACAGATGGATAAATGAACGCTGAGAGTAAGTAATTCCTGAAAATAATCCAGTAAAACAGAGAACAGGGAATAGAACATAAGAATCTTGGCTTCCTCACCTGCTCTAACCCATAAACTAATGTGAATAATAAGAGCCAGAATATCAAATACTAGTCCATGCGTACTTATCAAAATCTTTATTAAATACCATCCTTTTCTTGTTTGAAATCCTGAGGCTAATATTATTGCATGTAAATGAGCTAAGAATTAATTGAGACCAGGTTTCTTCTGAGATAGTCCATAGCTTTAGTTGTGTAAAATGTGCTCTTAAGTTGTTGTTACTTTCCTCGGTGACTCGTGTGAAGTCAGTTTTGGAAATCTGTTAAAATCATTGCAGTTTTGCTTCTTTACGGTACATTGTCTGTTTTATAGGTGTGGTAAGTATTTTATCTGATGATTGATTTTATTTATAGAGCCTGGATTCGGACTTGTCAGATGGACCAGTGACAGCACAAGAATATATGCAAGTTAAGAATGCTTTGGTGGCTTCTGAGGTAAAGATACAGCAATTAATGAAGGTGAACATCAACTTGAGTGATGAACTGAGAACCATGCAGAAAAAGGTAACAAGTATAGTCACATAAGCAAAATTAAAATCCTATATAAATATAAAATAAGGGATCGTGTGAAGACCAGTCAAAATATTTTGACAAATTAGAACTATTTTGGAATTGATGTAACAAAAATGAATATATCCATGCAGAGCAAACTCTTAATGTTTCATCTTTCATGGAAGATGTTATTGGGAACTGTTTAGTTCAACCTAATTGATTTTTCCTTATTTCCAAACCATTGTTTAAAACAAACTTATTCCGTTGTCTTGTTTCAAAATGAGCAATTGTTTGAGGCTTCGGAAACAGCTGATAGTAGATGGGCATAAAGTGCACCTTCTGCTTTCTGTTAGGTCAGTTTAATCCAATAATACGCATTTTAAAAGTCTCTATTGCCGGCAAGACCAGTTTAGCATATGTTAAAAGTATACATATGTCAAGTTTAAAGCCAAGCTACCAGACCTTCAAATCCCAGTGGTGACAAGGTCACTGTGTCCCAACAGGCCAGTAACAAATACAGTACATCACATGCTTGCAAATTAGTTGTCTTCATCGAACAAGCTATAATGTTGGTCTACATGTATGCTGAGATATCTGCTAGGTTTTAAGAAAACATAAACAGCTTAATGGGATGATCACCACCAAATAGAGTGACTGGAAGCTAAGGTGCAAAAGTTCATTGCAGGGGAAGAAAATAGAATTGTTGAAACTGAAAATGGAAAAGACCCCTAGATCTCTTGGTGCATACACTTCTTCTGTCTGCAGGCTATCAGTTACTGATACTGGAAAGTCATTAAGATTCTAGAATTTAACTAGTTGCCTAACATTCAAATAGATGAGGTAAGATCTAGTACCAAAACGTACAGGATTAGTTGTATATTTTTCAGTGGGTCATTGTACATGTGGATTCCTTTTCAAAACCTATAACTAATTGCTTACTCTCGGTATTTGTTGTTGGTTTTATTTTTTTGGTCTGTTCCTTGTTCTGGATTTGTCTGCCATGCTGTCCTGTCTGCTTTGCCAGGAAGGGATTCCATTAATTGACATAAAACCAGTCCCCCTTGAAGTTGCGCAGGTGTGGAATGGCACATAATTGTAACTGCAGTATTCTATAATTGTAGAGAAAAGCAGCCCAGAGCTGCTGTCAAGCTACAGTACTGGAGATGTCAACTTTCCTGATGTAGCTCAAGAGTTATCGTAGAACAGGGTTTGGCAACCTTTTAGCAGTGCTGTGCCGAGTCTTCATTTATTCACTCTAATTTAAGGTTTCGTGTGCCAGTAATACATTTTAATGTTTTTAGAAGGTCTCTTTCTATAAGTCTATAATACATAACTAAACTATTGTTGTATGTAAAGGAAATAAGGTTTTTAAAATGTTTAAGAAACTTCATTTAAAATTAAATTAAAATGCAGAGCCCCCTGGACCGGTGGCCAGGACCCGGGCAGTGTGAGTGCTACTGAAAATCAGCTTGCGTGCCACCTTCAGCATGCCATAGGTTGTCTACCCCTGTCATAGAATATCAGGGTGGAAGGGACCTTAGGAGGTCATCTAGTCCAACCCCCTGCTCAAAGCAGGACCAAGCCCCAGACAGATTTTTGCCCGTAGCCCCCTCAAGAATTGAACTCACAACGCTGGGTTTAGCAGGCCAATGCTCAAACCACTGAGCTATTCCGTCCCCCCTCCCTCCCCGATCAATGAGGACTAGAAAGATTGTCCTACCTGCTTTCTCTAGTGTCCTGGCACAATGCCGCTGTGCAGTGCTGCTGCTTTCAAGAGCCTGGAGTGTTTGTGGGCCTCTGCGCTATTAGGATTTAATACCAGTCTAATTCATGGCTTGAGAATATCTTCAGCTTTATCCCTAACCTGATAAACTGAGTACTTGGGACATGGTTTCAAATGTTATTGTCCAAGTTGCTCTCTTACATAGCAGGTAACAGCAGATGCAAAACACATCTGTGCATACAAAAGGGGCAGTTATATGTGCAGTTACCTGTTTTTGCCTTTGACATCTCTGTTGGAACCCAAAATTTATAGAGGAACCTAATACATCTTATGGGACTTCTTTGCTACTTTTGCAGGTGTCTTGATTAAGCAGCTGTCTGCATCATTTGAATTAATTTTTGGTTTAGAGATAGATGTATGCTTTAAGGAACCTAATCTTAGAAAAAGCTTTTGCTGTAGGAGTGGGGTATCCATTGTCCATTAGGATTTTAGTACATTGATACAGCATAGTGGAAGGAGATGGGGCCAGATTTTCCTGTGCAGCAGATGCGGGGCATAGCTCCCTCATTCTGAGGATCAGTTTGTTCTGGTCCCAGATCCAGTGATGTTTAGAACAGCTATGGGGCTGCACTAATTTGTCACTGGCTTAGTGACTTACACCAATGATGGCTAGGCATAGCAAAGCTCATAAGAACAGTCATACTGGGTCAGGTCCATCTAGCCCAGTATCCTGTCTTTTGACAGTGGCCAATGCCAAGTGCCTCGGAGGAAATGAACAGAATAGGGAATCATCAAGTGGTCCATCCCCTGTCGCCCATTCCCAGCTTCTGGCCAACAGAGGCTAGGGACACTATCCCTGACATGGCTTCTCCACCTTACCCTCTGCGCCAAGGGGAAGGGGAATAGATGGCATAGTACCTAGCTACAGTAGCTTTAGGCCAATAAGAAGTTGCCCTATGCCACGGTAGTTTTCTGCTGGCCCTTTGTGGTCAGAATCTAAATGCTTTGTAGCACCTGAGCAGAGCAAACGAGCCAGATCTCATTTGAGAATATGGCCCTTGGTGTCTTAATTGGCATAGGTTTATTTGATTTTTTTTTTTTTTTTAGATATAGATTAAATTTAAAGATATAAGCTAAAAATTGTCTGTCTCATATAGTTGTCTATTAGCATGATATGTATCTGATTTCTCACACTTCAGTTACTTGAAAAAGATAAAAGCAGAAGAGAGTCCTGTAGCACCTTATAGACTAACAGACATAGTCTATAAGGTGCCACAGGACTCTTTTCTGCTTTTACAGATCCAGACTAACACAGCTACCCCTCTGATACTTGAAAAAGATACCAATTAAAGAAGAGGCGAGCCTCTACTGATGTATGTCACTTACGGATGGGTTCTCTTTAAATCGAGTGAAAGGATGTTCTTATGAAAACAGATGCCTTTCTGACACATGGGCGCTTGTCTGTGAACTTAAACATTGGTGGTGGTGAATTGATCTGATATGACAATAGATGAAAAACAGCAGACAGCTGAAATTATACCACACCTGGTGTCATAAACAGATAGCTAAGGGTTAATGTTTCTTTTACCTGTAAAGGGTTAACAAAGGGAACCAAACACCTGACCAGAGGACCAATCGGGAAACCGGATTTTTAAAAGCTCAGGGAGGCATGTTTCGCGGTGTGCTGTCCCTTGTGCTGTGTTCTTTGTCTTATCTCTCGGCGCTCATGAGAGGGATCTTTCTATCTTCAAGTTCTAATTTCAGTTTCAAGTGTTGAGTAAAAGGTAGACACATAGGCTTTCCTCTCTGTTTTTTTTGTATTACATGATGTGTAGTTTGTGGATGGTTTAAATTGTATTTTCTTTTTGAATAGGCTGTCTATTTTTTTCTAAGGCAATTGCTGTATATTGTTTATCTTGTAAGGGCTTTTTATTGTCGTTTTTTTTTTTTATAAAGCTTTTCTTTTACACTTGTTGGATTTTTTTTCTAGTGCGGTTAGGGGTAGGACCAATCCCTGTGCAGGATTACTGGTTCTCGGGAAGGATCTGGGGGGGAACAGCAAGGAGGGGGGAAGGTAATTGCCCTCTCTGATTTTGTAATTCAAGAGTTTAGTACGTAATTCAGGTTAACCACGGAGGGGAAGCCTGGGGAGGAGTAAGAGAAGACAATGGGAGGGGGTTATTCCTTTGTGGTAAGACTAGGGGCATCTGAGTCTGGGGTCCCCAGGGACGGTTTGGGGGGACAGAGGTGAGCAACTGGAAATTTTTGGCTGGTGGCAGCGCTATCAGATCCAAGCTGGTAATTAAGCTTGGAGGTTTCATGCAGGCACCCACATTTTGGACTCTAAGGTTCAGAATTAGGAATTATGCTTATGATACCTGGTTTATAAAATATGTAGTGGAAAATAAATGGAAAAGACGATTGTGCAGCATGGACCTGCTTGATTGTATTAAAATGTCAAACTTTTAAGGAGTAGCATTGCTCTTTACTGATCCTTAAATCATAACACACAATACATGATATGACAGACTGCGCAGAGTAGGAAATGGCAATATTTTAAATGGCTTCAGGATGCTAGTCAGAATCTTCACTTATGAGTACTGGACAGTGTCAGGCAGACTACAATTTCACAGCACAGACTGATTTTCTTGAAGGTTCACATGACGCAAAGCAAAAAGCAAGTAAATACCAAAATTGTGACTCCTAATGAATGGCCATCAGCTGTCTGAAACCGTATGCTCCATCTGTTGTTTGAGCAGATGTACATAATATTTAAATATTTTCAGTTTTCTTCATGATGTGTTAATATAGCAAACTTATTCTGAAATTTTCTTCTACAACAAAATTTCAATTGCCGCACTTTTTTCCCACCCACGGATTTTAATAATAGTCTTGTTGGCTTCTTTAAGAAAGCAGTAGCTGATATCCTGTTTTCATAAGCTTAACTCCACTGTCCTCTTGCTTTGCAAAGCAAGCTCTAGTTTTCTTTGTGCTGTATCTGTGGTATCTGTGCTATAATTTTAGCAGTTGCATATTCAAAGGCTTTATTTAAATCATCTTTAAGTTACTGTAGTGACTGTTTGCTGAACTGGAGTGCTTTGCTTGAAAAGAATTTATTTTTCTGTTGTTCAAACAGCCTTCGTGGTAATGAAAAGTTTATTTAAAAATACAGCTAACCTGGAAATGGATCTTATGCTTTTAACTGCAACAGCCAAATGTAAGATCCAATTTGACTTGCATCCCAACTAAAATAATAGTAAGTTGAAATGGACACTTATAAACCTACCAGACCTGCAGTAAAATATTTTTGTCTGAGCAAATGAAGTAGATTTTAAAGAGAAAATTTCATTTAAAAATAGTAATAAATCTAGTAACAGCTGGCTGGATTTTTTTTTTTTTTAATGTGACAAGCTGTGTTTGTATCCTCAGTTTGCTTGCTGTAGAAAAACAAAGTCCCACTGCTAAACATTTCTTTCAGCTTCAAACACTGCAGAGTGAAAATACGAACCTCAGAAGACAGGCCACAACCAATATATATCAAATCCAAACTGGTTCTGAATACACAGACCCCAACAATCATTCTTCTTTAAAGCGACGACCATCTGCACGAGGTAGCAGACCTATGTCTATGTATGAGACTGGATCGGGTCAGAAACCCTACCTCCCAATGGGAGAAGTCACATATCCAGAAGAGAGCATAACAAGACTCCAGCCTTTCCCTCCACATGTAAGTAAAACTGCTAATGCTTCTGCTCCTCTTTGTCTGTTCAGCTTTTTCTATTGCAAATCTGTTTGTTTACTTGATTATTTACCAAAATCTCTAGACTGTCTGCTTCCTAGTAAAGTAAAACAGTAAGAATTATCACTGTTTGCTGTATTAACATATCTGCAGGAGCTTGATGGTTTGAAGAATAAAAGCTGTAACACAATTCTCTGATATGTAAATTGAAGCTTTTGGCTTCTGCTTAGCTATTTCCTTTAGCCACAATATATTTGCCAATATATGCATACATGAATGTTTCAAAGGTAGGAGAGAAGAATCCAGAATTTAACAAGATAAAGTGTAGTTTGTGGATCTCTGATCTTGGGGCATACAGGTATGTGCATAGAACTTGCAAGCCTTTTGAAAACACTAGGATTGAACTTTACTGAAGATCACTCATGAGTAGAAATGCTACATCAAAGCACCCAACCCTTTCTTGGAAGAGAGTTTACTTTCATGGATCTCTCTGCAATATAGCTTTTCATTGTCTTTTATTTTGTTTGTTTTTAATCTAGTGTTCACAGCCTAGTTTTTTAGGTGGCCAAGTCCATCCTGATTAGTACTTTCCTAAATTATTCAAGGTCCAATAGTGTGGTCAGCATAGACACTAATTCTGCCCTAAGGAACTTGTATTCTAGACTGACAACAAAAAATACACTGAAGAGTTCATTCTTTATTGTATCTTTTTTAAATTGCCAGAAGCAGGGGAAAATGTGTTGCAGTGTTTGTTGCTGACATTAATCAGGATTTTAAGGCTTTGTCAGTATGTTGTCTGTGAGGGAGCACTATCTTGTATTCTCCTCAATTCCAAACATTAAATGCATTTGAAAGAGACTGCTTAATTGTTTGAAAGTTGAAATTTCTTTCCTGGCTTGAAAAAAATGCCATGTGCATATAAAACAAAATGCTTCATGCAAGCAGTAGTCATGAATGTCTGAAGTATTTTACAAGAAGTGCCATTTTGGTAGATGATGCTGAACCATCCGACGTTAATTCCACGAGCTTGGATGTTTTTCAGTCTGATGAACAAGTATGGGACTTCTCAAACTGCTGGAAATAATAAAGGGCTTATTAGAAATTCAAACTAGATGATAAAAGCGATACCATCATAGATTATGTTGACTTGCTGTGAAAGATTTCAGTATAAAGTCAGTTTATGCAGCAAGAAATATCAGAATTCTTTTGTACACAGCAATTTATTCAAAGTGTAAGAGAGCTTCATAGGTTCCTGAAACTTCTCATTTGTTAACATCTTGTTGGCTTAGAACTAACAGTTCTAAAGCATTGCTTTCTTTCTTGTGAAACTTGGTTACAGAAACACACTTTTTAAAGGGAAAAAAAAATCTTTCTACTGAATCCTAGTGGGATATATTAGTTAAATGAATGCCTTTGCAGAAGCAGAATTTTAACTTCACATTTTGGTGAATGTATTTGCTCACTTTGGAATTCAGCACCTTTTAATACTGATACCAGAAGTAGCTTGAAGAAGTCAAATGCATTTTGCCAGAGTTATAAGTCCAGTCTAGCTCAGTAAGTTTTCTCAGTCATTCTGATCACGTCATCTCTTTGATTTATCCAATTTTTAAAATGAACATATATTTAAAAGTTATTTTCAGAGTATTTGTGGGGTTTTTTTGTTTTCTCGAGTGTTTCTCTCCCCTCCCCCCTTTTTTTTTTTAGATCGGGAGGAGTGCGTTTGTGACCTCCTCTTCATCTCTGCCTTCCTTCCCCTCCACGCTTTCCTGGTCAAGGGATGAAAGCACACGAAGGGTTAAGTACCTTCTGAATTGGTCTGTTACCTGGAGGACGTTGCCGTCTCCCTTGAAGCCTTATGCCTCTGTCCTTTCCCCTCTGTCTGCTAACTGGTCTTCATCCCTGCATGAAGCAGCACTTCATCACTTTCAGTTTCTTTTCCCACATGCTATGGATACACTTGCTTCACTCTTGTTTAACTTCACACCAGCTAGAATACCTGTAGCATTTAACACCATGCACAAGTTGCTCCAGATCACTTATCCCACAATATGCTATTGAAAATGAGCTGGTTGCTGAAGAAAAGTAATTTAGCAGGCACTTACTGGCTCATGAAATATCAGTATGTACTTTTTCTGCTGACTAAAATGCATTGCATGGGACACAGGTATGCTCAAAGGGTTAGTAAAAGCTATGGAGCCTGTTACCTCTAGGGGTCATCACTTTGCATCCAGTCCACCTTGGTACTGATGGACAGAGATGTTACTTTTTGACAGCTGTTTGAAATGAGTGAGCTCTATGTTCAGTTATATCAGACAAGCATCCATATCACCCACCACTTCATTTAACATTGTGTAGCCCTTTTACTGGTGGTAGTGAAAGAAGCAAAGGCTTGAATGGGCCTGGAGACTCATTCTTAGCAATGCTGCTTTTAGGTCAGGGTTAAAAGCACATTCATGGCACAATGTAGAGGAAGCTTATATTGCCGATGCCAGAGAATCATCAAACACTGGTTTCTAGGACCTTACAAAAGCAGTGCACTGACCTTATTAAAAAAAAAAAAAAAAAAGCCATTGCATTATGGGATTTTAATTGAACTATAAAAGTCTGTGGTATTCCAAAGATACCTCTATTTGCATTGTTTCTGACTCATGAATGAACAGTTTTGGTTCTGAACTAGAGAACTGGAGGGTTCATTGAGGCATTATGGTCTAGATAATGCTTAGTCCTGTCATGAGTGCAGGGGACTGGATTAGATGACCTCTCAAGGTCTCTTCCAGCCCTGTGATTCTATGATTTTGTACGTTTTTATGAAAACATTGAAATGTGAAACAGATAAGTATGCTATATTCCAGTGGTTCTCAAACTACAGGTTGGGATCCCGAAGTGGGTCACAAGCCCATTTTAATGGTGTTGCCGTGGCTGGTTTACACTTGCTGTGGCCTAGGGCCAAAACCCAAGCGCTTCAGCCCTGGGCAGTGGGGCTAAGATTATAGACCCCCTGCCTGGGACTGAAGCCCTTGAGCTTTGGCTTTGGCCCCCTGGCCTGGGGAAGGGGGGCTTTGGCTTTGCCTCCCTCCCAGGATGGCGGTGCAGTGAAGTTTGAGAACGCGTGCAGTATTCTCATCCTTGTTATACACTGTTCCACTGCAGTCTTAAATCCAACCCAATATGAGGACAATTAATAGAAGCACGGAATGAAGTATCCTCACTACAAAATCGCAAGATTAGGGATGGTTGGCTAATAGAACAATCTGATACAGTAGACTGGTCATGCTTGATTTTTTTTATAGACTTTACATTTTGTTGGGATCTTAAAAATATTTCTATGTATCCCAAAAATTGCAGAATAATGTTATCTGAGTAAGCCCCCAACTACAAGGTAACCATTGTATAAGAACTGTGCTTTTAACAAATAGATTCTTGCTACCCGTTTATCAGCATATTTCAGAATAATTTATCATTTGAAAACTGATATCTTTTACACACTCTTTGAGCAAGATGAAACAGTTGCATAGTGAATGATAGTTGAATTACCTTGGGTCATCAGAGTGAGTGAATTGCATTTCTCATCTGCAGCTTGGATCCGCAGTTAAGTATCTTTAATGGATGTAACTATCATTGCTATATACTACTTAATCTATTTGAATTCTTCCTATACTTTTATGTCTGTTTTATATAAATATATTTATGGGTAGTTTGACAGAACCCATTTTGTAGTATTGTGTGTTATTGATTTAAGCTCCACTTTTCAATATTAAAGCAGGACTTTCACAGGAGCAAACTAAAAGATAAAAGCATTCATAGATGACTTTTTAAAACATGGCTATTTTTGGAGATACCTTTCTTTAAAAAGACCTTCTCTCCCTTTTTAGCCCAACTGTTCCATGTGTCTGATACCGCAGTGAAATCACAATCCTGTAGCTGACACTGTATCAGCCTATTTCTTTGGCAGCTATGCAGTGTCTCAAATCAAGCTCTATCATTTAACAGTTGAACTGTGAGGAATAGGGCTGTGTATATCAACATTTTGAAGATTTATTTGCCTTTCAGTTACTTATTTTTTTAGCCAGATATTTATTTTTCTTCAGCATGAAGGTCCCTCTTTAAAACCTCAGAATAGAAATTAATTCTGACTACAAGTGACATGGTGACTTCTGCTTAATTTGAAAAATACTTGATTTACATGGAATAGTAGCAGATGACAAATATTTAAGTGACTGTCTTCCTTCACAGTAAAGTGTGAATTGCAATTTAGGTACAGTTAATTTATCACTGGAACTAAAAACTTGCTCAGATTTGTGGTGTGTATGCTGGGGGGAGGTCGTTAATCCTACTTTACCCCACATTTCTAATTCCAATACTAAGGCTAAGTCCTGGGTTTTTTAACTGGCTGTTTTTGTTTGTGACCAGAGTGTTCAGCTTTGCCATTTAGCAAACAGTTTGTCTGTGTACTACCTGATAAATAAACACCATACAAATGCTATTACATACAGCTTTCTATTATCAGTGTGCCAAGCATTGTTTTCAGATTCTGTCTTCTCTAGTTACCTTACTAGATGTAATCTAAAGAACACCACAATTTAGGTTTCTTTCTATGCAAGGTAACTGTAAATTGGAAAGAAATTCTTTGAGTTGTTCAGAGCAGGGACTGTTCTTTAGTGTTTGGAAAGCACCTAGCACATGGGGGCACCTCTGTAAATAAGAATAATAGAAAGTGTTGTCTATCAGGCTTAGCCTCATTTGTGCCTGTTATAATGGAAAGTGCATGTTAAGTTTGCTGATTCGAACCTTCCTTTAAAATCCATCACTGGAGAGTCCCTTGATCCTCACCCCTGTTTTTTCTAATAAAGATCAGTGGGAGGTTAATGTGACTGCGAATGAGGAAATCCCATAGCATTGTTGGGATTGGTTTTACTTCAGTTCCAGGATCTGCACTGTGCAGTAAAAGACCAAACCTCATAGTGACATTACTGTGGCATGTTCATAGGTGGGAAGGGTATAATTGTCTGTCCTCTAGAAAAATGTGTACTAACGTAGAATGCCCTGGCCTGGGCACCACTGAGGGGAGTTGTAGTTGGTAAGTTGCTGCATCTTTGCTGTTCTTTGGTGTCAGGCCCAGAAGATGAGAATAAGTAACCCCGGGCTGCTGTTTGAGGAAAGAGGGAGAGAGCTCCAGAGTATACTTCCCTTTCTTGCTTTTCCATTATGTCTTCCAGTTCCATGGAATTATTCTGGAATTATTTAAAACTCCCAAGTTGCAGACTTTCCATGGATATGAATTCCTGAGATTGGTGTAGTTGTGAGGTATTCAGAACAGAAGTCATTGCGATGTATATTCCCTGAGTATAAACTATACTGGGAGCTCACAGAAGTGGTAGAATAACTCGTTACCTGAAAGGTTACATGGATTCTAATGAGAGAAACTTCCTGAGTGTAGAGGACCATATGATGGCATCTCCAGGGATACAAATCCCGAGTTATAAGAATACAAGTAAGCTCAGTTATTACTGTCCCTCTGCTTAGGAAGAAGTATGCCAAGTGTGTCATATTGAGTAAGGTTAGAGGCAACTATACCCAATAAAACAGTAATAGGTAGTGTCCCCCTCTTGCCCATAAAGTGGTCATATGTTGCATTGGAAGACTAAGACTTGCGGTTGTGTGGGAGTTGAACTAATTCCATTTTCCAACTCTAGGCTTCTGCAAAAGCATATTTGTTCAGTCATTTGAAACGGGGTGGTTGTCAGATTCCAGAAGTGATCCCAAGATCGTTGTGTGGGGTCCCCTTTGAATATCCTGGGAACAGGGGCAAAGTTTTCTTGGGGGCAGGAAGATCCTCAGCGGCAAGTAGCTGAATGTTGGGTTATGATGATAAAGAAGCAGAACCCATGCTCTGTAAAGCTGATCAGCTTGTAATGGTTGGGGAAGAATATTCCCTGATATGTCAAGGTATAAAATGTATTTTAAAAATAAAATACTTAATGTACTTTACAAAGAAACTATTTACTAAAGAAGGAATAACTGGCCAGGCAAGAAACTTTATTTCTTGTAGGTGAAATGGAGGAATAACCTATGGTATTTAACTCATTTCAGCATATAGTGCTGCATATAGTGACATAAGCATACATGACAGCTGTCAGTGAGAGAAATTAACAAAATCTCAGCCTGTAAGATCTTAGCCTAAAATGTGTGAGTGAGTATAACGTAGCACTGAACAGAGACTAATGGCCATGACAGCTTGAGCTTGTAAAGTAATGTAGGACCTAAATGAAGTCTTGTGCAAAGAGAATGAACTAGTTTACCCAGAGAATAGTTCCCTGGCGAAGTTCTTGACCCTTTCTCTTTTTTTAGGTACTATCCTTAAACGTTTCTTTATTCTTTGTAGGCATCGAAATTAGAGAAACAGAATAGCATGCCTGAAAGTGACTATGATAACCCCAGCCCCAGTTTGGAGTTGGATGAGACGGGGTATGTCTTATTACATGAATGAGCTAATGTTTGTGTCTGTACAGTGTCTGAAGACATAATGCCCTAGTTAAGTGCTAATAGAAACTGCTCTGTAGTACAGGGACTACTGTAACATTCTTCTTTTTTTCCCCAGGCCAGGTAGGAAAGGAAGGCAGAGAAGTATCATTTGGCAGGGGGAAGGGTCTATCCCTGAGAACTCAGATACAGATGCAACCCCAAGTTCCACTTTGCCCAGTACAGAAGATGTTATTCGAAAAACTGAACAGATCACTAAAAATATCCAGGAGCTGCTGCGAGCAGCACAAGAGAATAAGCATGACAGGTAAGAATGGGAGTCTCAGTGCTCTGGAATTTCCGAGATTAAAAATATAATAAAATGCTTCCACGTGTAGAGACTTTAATTTAATGTAAATGAATCATGTATGGTCATGTGTTCCCTTGGTTGCGGGGAGCAGCAGCAAAAGGACATGGAACAGGTTGTCTCAATGGAACACTTCCTCGAGACTTGGCAGATATCCCTGGGAGCAGCTGCTGTTTGGAGCAGTGTCTGCTCCCAGTCTGCCTGCATCCCACTCCGTAAGAAGCAGTACAAGCAAGGGGAAGTGTTGGGAGATGGCTCCCATGCAAATCCTGTTGCCAAGAAAGCAGAGGTCAAGGGACTACTGCAGATGCCTGGAGACAAGTGGGATTTATCCATGGATCCTCAAATTACACAGGAGTTATAGATGAGGGCACCTAGAGCGTAACATTCAGCAGTAACTGAGTGTAACCTCTGTGAAACAGCTGCAGTCAAGAAGGATTTGGCCCTTAAACTGCAGATGGTTTTGTTTGTGTACATAATTGCTATGTTCTCTGTAATAGGGGCCCTACCAAATTCAGGCCTGTGAAAAACACATCATGGACCATGCAATCAGACCTCCCCCATGAGATCTACTTCTTTGGGGGGAGGGGGCAGCAGGGCTGTGGGTGCCCCAGATGGGGTCTCCTACCATGTACTGTGCTCCAGCTGTTAGAGCGCTGGGCTGGAGGGGGATGGGACTTCCTCTTCCCTTGCATCGCCACTCTCAGGAGTAGATTGGCCCCATCTTGAGGTACCTCCCTCAGCTGCAGGAAGCTCTGTGGCTGTGCTGCCTTCAGAGCTTCCTGCAGCCAAAGGAGGTTCCAGGAGGTCTGATCTCCCCTGTGCTGCTGGGAGCACTGCAGTCGGGTAGTCCTGGCTGGGTTGAGGAGGCATAGGATTTCTCTTCCCCTGTATGGCTGCTTGGTGGGGGGAGAGATCATGCCCACCTGTGAGTACCTCCTCTGGCTGGCAAAAGCTCCATGGCTGCACTGCCTTCAGAGTCCAACTCTGAAGGCAGCACAGAAGTGAGCGTGGCAATCCCATGACCCCTCCCGCCTGCCACTTTGTGCCCCCCACAACCCCTGCAGGCTAGAACACACTGAAATTTCAGACGTAAATATCTGAAAATGTGAAATTGACTAATTTTAAAACTGTTAAATTGACCAAAATGGACCATGAATTTGGTAGGACCCTAGCAATAGCCTTGTATCATCTGTTTTTTATAGCAATAGATAAGCCGTCAGCAAAAGCTGTTCTGAACTGTTAGAGTAGAGCCAAGAATTAGATAGGCTTTTCTCAAGTTTGCCAGTGCTAAAAATCAAAGCAGCCTATTTATCTGAACATCAAATTGGTACTCAGCCCGAGCTTCCCCGCATGCACTCTGACCTGACAGTTAACTTTGCCAGATCTCCATGAGTTGTTGGTAATGATACGTCGTGGTGCATCAACTGCAGGTGGTTCTCCTAGATAGTTTTTTATAGACATATAATGGCAGGTATATCATAGTGCATGTTAGTGCCTTCCATGTTTGCACTAGTGGTCTTAGGCTCCAAATAAACTTCTCCCTTCCTGTGGCAGTTCTCATATTTGAACTGCAGTCGCAGCCTCAGCGCTGAAGGACTATACGACACGTTACCCATGAAACCAGCTAACTACCTTTGTTAAATCTTGCAGCTCATCTAGTTCAGTTTCTGAGCGCCTTACTTCCACAACTGAGAAAAATAGGCAACAGCTCCATTCTGGGGGCCACTTCTGCTTCTTCCATGCTTATTTACTTTGTTTGCACTTTCCCTTGGCTAAGTGGGAGATGCACAGTGTTTCCTGTGTGATCCTGGGTGGAGAAGTCAGAGTGTGTTTTCTGACTGAGCTCACCTGAGTCAAAATTCAGACTTAGTCCCTTCCATAAACCACTCTTGTTGTTTGCTCCCAGGGTTCTTAAAAAGGGAAGATACAGTAAAAATAAAATTTAAAATAAGAATATTGGTTATTTGTATATTTTACCAGCAGCAATAGTTGAGACACATCAAAATCATCTAGAATAAAGAACCCAGGACATGTTTTTCCCCTGCTAAATTGAGTGAAGATACTTAGTAAAGAATACTTTAATCCTTCCTCATGTTTTCTTGTGCCTCAAGTTAAGGGAGCATTTTTTTACGCAAGGGACATGTATGTCTTTAGCTCTGTAAATGAAACTAATTAAATTCATAAATGCAAATAAGAAAAATGAACGGAGAAACGTTTTGCAAGAAATAATAATTAGCCTTGCAAAGAGACCTTTTCTGTCCCGTCTTTGTTATAGAAGAAAGATATTGAAGGGACGGCTTTAAGAGATCAGAGTAAGGAACAAGTTGTTTGGTTATTAAAGCAGTGTTTCTTCTGTGCCACAAATGGAACATGTTGGTTACCATACTTAGCTGAACATGACCCTCCAAAGCTCTTAATCACAAACGAAAATGCAATATTGTATTGTATTGCATGGCTTTGCCTCAGATGTGCTACTGCTCAATGCATCACATAGCAGGGGCAAGCTATATGGGAAAATAATGGAACAAATCTATTCAACTTAATTCTGATATGAATAAGGCTATTTAGAGAAGTCCCATTACAAATATATTGTCATTTAATTGAGCTTCTGAGAACTGTAATGAGATTGCTTCCAAACTTTTGTTGTGAATATTGAAAATAAAACTGACTTGTCACATGGATAATCTGAACATGAATGTTAATTGTTCTTCCGTCATCCTAATGAAACTCCTTCCTTTTTCTCACTCTTTTTGTTCCTTTTCCTGTACTCATCTGTCTAAATAGACCATTAGAGCGTGCAAGCATGCTTAAGCTCAGACATAGCCTCAGCTGTTTCAGTACCCTGGTTCCATGGGCTGAGAGAGCTCCCCTGCAGCCTTTGACCCATCAGCAGCCTGATCCTACCTCCTGGTACTCTGGCCTCTGTCCCTGCCTTCCAGGCACAGTGTCCTTTCTCTTTTTTTCTCTGCTGCCTTTCCCCCCCTCATGCACGTTCAACACCGGGTGGTTAGAGGTTATGCATGAAAGGCTTTAAATGATAAGAAAACTTATAGGTAACAAGTACTAAGAGTTATGGGGCCAATTCTATGTCCTGTGAAGTTAATAGGAGCTTTTATGGTTGACTTCAGTGGGAGAAAGATCAGGGCCTAGTGATACAGCTAACAGAAGCTTGAGGTTTCCCTCCCACAGCCCTAGCTTCTCTCTCCATTTTGGTCATTGTCTATCAAAATAATCTGCATCTGATCATTGACATAATTTGTTGTTGCAGTGTCCATGCACTGTTACTGCAGAAATAGCATTATTTGCATGACCCATAACTCACAATTTATTCTTTTAGTCTAATAACAGTCTGTTTATAGTGAATACTAGACCCTAGTTTCTAGCTTGCATAAATTACTATCAAAACTAAATTTTTGGTTTTAATAAGTTTATGTAATGGCAACCCAAAACTTCAAAATCTGACCAAAATACTGTTCTGATCTTCAATGCCTACTGCATCTGAGATACAAACCCTGTTTAAAGGAAAGTTTAAAATCCAGTGTTTACGGGCTGTGACCTGTCCCCAAGGTTTAATCCTAAACACTATTATGGCCAATCATCAGTATCAAAGTGAGAGGAAGGGTTACAGGAAGTCTTCAGAAATTGCAATAAGAATTTTTTTAATTCCTTAAAATTTGTGTAGATTTAAGAAGCCAATTGAGTCGCACTATGACCTCTAATGTCTACCCAGATTTTAGTCAGTGTGTGTTTTAAAAAAAAAAATAATTAAAAAAATCATAATCTAGTGAGAAGTATCATTTTGTGTCTGCACAGTTTGTACAATAGGGTCCTGGGGTTGCTATAAAGTACTTAGAGTTTGAACTACTTATCTTACATCACTAGAGGTTTTCCTCAAATATACATTGAAAACTTGGATGCGACAAACCCAAATGGCCTGGAAATGTGCACCTCTAATACACTCTTACATTCTGTAATTACTGGGGCCTGTTATTGTGCCATGGAAATCAGGGGAGGCTTAAACTGCACCTTTCTTTGCTTTCTGTAGGGTTCCTCTACTATTCAGTGTGGCTCATGGAGAGTAAATGTGTTCTTAGCCCGACTCTCCTTTCTAGTAGAGCAGGGATTGCTACAGTGCACTTTTGGTAAAAAGCTAGTGATGGCGGGAAGTCCCATTTTGTTTGGAAGAGTCCATGGGAATGCAACACACACAACCAAGATGTCCTCCTTTTATAGCACCTTTCCTGCATAACTCAAATGACCGCTAAGTGTGCTGCTTTCCTTTTTAGTGTATCTGTAATTTACATGTGGGCTTTTTTGCATGTTCAGTATTGCAAGTTAAATGAATAAAATGATTGTGATTTCAGTCTGAAAGTGATTTTTAGATCTAGAATTGAGAGATTATGCTAAGGAAAAATATTCTTTTGAATGGTACTGCCTGATAAACTAATTTTTTAAAATACTAGCTTAAGGCTTGAACTATACTAACTATCCTGTAGATTATTATCTTAAATGGAGTATTTGAAAAGTATGGACTTTAAAAGTAGACTTTTGACAGCAAGGCTAAACTTCTTACAGGCTTCAGGTAACTTTAAAATTATTGACCAGAATCTTCTCTTTTGAACAGAGATCAATTTTAATTCTAATTTTTAAATATTTTTCAGGGTCTAAAGCAGAATCTGTAAGGATTCTTAAAATCTACTTTTGGATTATTAGTTAGCACTTCGTAGTAGTTCTGCTTAACAGAATAATTGAAAGTTTAGCCTAAATGATGCAGCCTAAAAGTAAACATTAACTATGATATGCATGTATTTTACCAGTTGCTGTCTCTTGCTGGTTTTGTGTGGTATGTGTTCACCATGTGTCTACATTCTCCAGGCATTCTTCATTTTTTTTTCAGTTTGCCTTAGATGAAGTTTTACAGTCTTGTAGTTACACTTCACCAAAAAAGTGAGGTGTGCATCCTGAATAAGAATTAGGAGTTACATAACAGCTTCTCTTTAAATTGGTAATCTTTGATTTATGCAATGAAGAATGGGGAAAATTTAACATCCAACAATACTGCATTGACAGCCTAATGTTCCTGATGGACTGTCAAGTATGGAAATAAATGTTCTCTAAAGTGAATTGTTTCCTGGGCCTGTGTCTTCACAGCATGCTAAAGAATGCACAGGTGTTAACCTTTGACCCTGAGAAGCCCTGACAAGTGACATGAGTTGAGATTGTATATACTGTGCACTAGAGAGACAGGGTGGAGAAGTAATGTCTTTTATAGGACCAGCTTCTGTTGGTAAAGAGACAAGCTTTTGAGCTACACAGTGCTTTTCTTCAGGTCAGAGAGAGGTAGTCAGGGTCACAGCTAAATACAAGGTGTAACAGATTGTTTAGCATAAGTAGTTAACCCATATTGTAGAAGACCATTCAGTACCTCCCACAACACACATTTCAAGATCCATAGGTCGTACACGTGTTTATGACATGTGGTGTACCTCATTCAGTGCATTAAATGCCCCAATAACAACTATGTGGGTGAACCAGACAGTCACAGCACCCTCAAATGAACTCTCAGAAAATCAGACAAAAACCTCACAGGCAAACGCTTCACAGAACAATCTCTGTCCTCATTCTCAAAGGAAACCTGCACAACATCTTCAAAAGGTGAGCCTGGGAGCTTAAATTCATAACTTTGTTAGACACTGAAAATCATGCTCTTAATAAAGACACTAGATTTATGGCTTATTACAACAATCAGTAACCCACTAACCCCCCTTTTTTGTCCCAGGACTACAGAGGTGTTAACAGGCCACTCCACCTGGAATTGTCTCTCACAACATGTAGCTGTGTCAGTCCCAGGATATTAGAGAGACCAGGTGGATGTTGGTAATTTTTTATTGGATCTTTTATCGTCTTCAGTCTCCTGAAGAAAAGCTTTGTGTAGCTCGAAAGTTTGTCTCTTTCACCAATATAAATTGGTCCAATAAAAAATATTGGCTCACCCACCTTGTCTTTCTAGCATCCTAGGACCCACATGGCTACAACAGTACTACAATATCCTGTGCATTGTCAGTTTCTGAGCCTTTGATCTATCTTTATAATGTGTGTTTCAAAGCTCAGTTGGGAGATTACTGGTGAAAACGTCTGTGGAGGTCATACACCTTAGATATTGCTGCTGAGCGTTTGAAAATAGCTTTATGCAGATTTGATGTAAAGATAAATAGCAATTCTTTTCTTGGAGAAACTCTGAACTTCATAAATGTAACCAAAGAAGATCATTTGTAGGAAAGCAGTCTGCACTGGCTACCAGGGTATGGACAAGGTGACCCAATAGGTCTCGTTTCTAATTTTGATCATCCCAAATTGTTGACAAAATATTATTTGTGTAAAACTTAAACGTTTAAATAAAGTTTTTTTTGTTTTTTTTAAAGATTTTTCAGCTCCACTTCCAAGGTTAGTATATATCTAAATCTGCATAGATCTTTGACTTGGCAGCTTACTGACTTAAAACTTTTACTAAAGTTTGGTTTCATAGTACCTTGGGGCTTGTACAGAAAATTCCATTCTTAAAATAATAGCAGATTAAATCTGATCTCGGTCTACACGCACAAGAATGTGTGTTGTGTTTGTTTTTTGTCAGCCCTGCACACTCAGCCTGGGATCTGAGAGTCACTCTGGGATCTTAGATACACTTGTGCAGTCTGATGTCTCCAGTTAAAATACCCTTTAAACTGCAGAATCTGGAACTTTTATTTTGTGCCTGCAATTGTCTTCTAGCCATTTACACGCGTGCGTGCACACACACACACACTTTTTTTAAAATCTCTGACACGTTACATTTTGAACAGGCTGATAAACCCCTCTAGAACATATTGTGCCCCTTCTGTGGGAATGCAGAACCAAACTCTAAAATTTGAATGTACAAATCATGACTTTAGGAAATGTCAGTGATATAAAGTTTTGTACCATTTTCACATTTGTAAGCATGTATTTCCATACTTGAGTACGGATCAGGATATTAGTGCTGGATACAGGATAGTGTGTGCAACCCATTACTCCTTCCCCCCCTAAATTGTGTTAATCCAAGAATAGTTTAAAACTTTAATTTACCTAATGCAAAGCTGTGAAGTTCTTGCTTTTCCTGAAGTTGTTTGTAGTACAGTGTGTTGAAACACAGATTTGTACATAATTTACTAATGAATGTTTCAATGGGAAGCCTCATCAGACTTCTGTGTTGCAAAGAATCTGCTACAGTTGTGTTTGAAGGCTGTGCTAAGACAATGTTAGACGATAATGTGCCATTCTGTTAACTGGTTTGCTTTTGGAGAAATAGTCACTAACTAATTGAACTTCAAGAAAATTCAAGGTGTTTGCTGCTTTTGAATATCTTTTGCATCTTCTTGCAGTTATATACCATGCTCGGAGAGAATACATGTGGCAGTAACAGAAATGGCAGCCTTGTTCCCAAAAGTGAGTTGCTTTATTTCTTCAGCAGGGGCAATGTTTCTCAAATGTATTCTGTGCTCAGTCTCACTCATTTTAAGGCTTTGTGACACAAGAACCTTTAAGGGAAGTTGGTGCAATGAATGAAATATTTCTGATTGGACATTCTGATTCTGTTGATTTTCCTATCAAATCAATCAGGAAATTTAAAATTCCTAAGCTTTCGCTCCTTTTTTATTTCCCAGTGGTTCTTCCCTGGGTTTAGATTTTTTGCAATGAACAAAAAGCAAAAGATGGATAGATAGGAGGGAGGACGAGGGTCTTTGTCAGGCCTTGCACCTTTGTATTTGTCACCATGCCAAGTGGGTGGGTAGATGGTACACCACAGGTTGGTTGAGATGAAATGCCCACAGTTCCTATAGGCCAAGGACGCTTACATCTTGGTTGAACAGCGATGGAGCTATACCAGAACTTTGCTTGACCTGTCAACTCGTGAGTCTTTAGACCACTTCTCAGGTCTCTTATAGGCAGCTTCCTGGGAGCAAATAATTATCTCTGTGTGGGTCTCAGTGAATTCCAAAGGGTCTGCCTCTGCCCTGTGTCTTACCTTGCCATAGGGTGCCCTACAAACCCTTCCTTTCCTGGTCTTTGGTAAAGAAAGAGCTACTGAGTCCAGGCCACCTTGCTACAGTATTAGAGCATTTGCAAACATGCTCAAAGTCATCCTAAAACAGTTGCATATAATCCGTGCTAACTCGCTCAAGCTTTGTTTGCTTTTCCCTTCCTAGAAACCCAAATCTGAGTTGGTAAGGACGTCGCTGCGGCTGCTGACATCTAGTGCCTACAGACTCCAGTCTGAATGCAAAAAAACCCTGCCCATAGAGACCTGCCCTACCACGGACATCCAGCTGGTCACTCAGCAAGTGATTCAGTGTGCATATGACATTGCCAAGGCTGCTAAACAACTGGTTACCATCACAACCAAAGAGAACAACAACTGAGTCCTGTTGGGTTTTTTAGTCTTGGTTTTTAGAGATTGGAGTTTAAATTTAGACATGTAACTTTTCAATTTTTTACAAGAAAACTAAGGGGGCAAGTTACACTTCGTAATATTTTTGCATGTTTTCTAACAACTTTCAAAGATTAATTTGACCCACTGCCTTATTTTTGTGCCTGTGTTGCCAGTTTAATTACAGAATATAGTGTGTTGCAAACAGCTGTTGAGCCAATATCACACGCCTGCATTGTATCAGAGGTTCTTATCAGAGATTCCTTGGAGCTGTATTCTGCTTTCAGATATTGCACACGCGCACACACAACTCTCATTGAAGTAAAATGCGCAGATCAAAGGGCAGAATCTCGCCTTTGGTCTGTACATCCTTGAACTGCTCTGCATGGTGAATCCCCTTGAATAACAAACTCTCTCTCAGCAGGACAGTGGACTCTGAAGGCTGCAGGAGTGTAACTGTTGAACAGTCAGTAGAATGAAGTTTTATATTGTCTTCCTGAGAATTGAATACAAAGTTTTATTCTCTGTTCCATATCAGCTGTTGTGCAATAACCAGTCCTTAGTCTGCTGAACCTGTAGTAGTTGTGGGCATCCAAACCTATTACATGTTAACTATACAAGGTCTTTTGTCACTTTTATCTATTTTGGAAGGAAGCATGAGATTAAGTAGTTTCTTTTAGTTGTCACTTTGCCACTAGTCTATAGATTTGATGTTACTTTAGAAAGGCATTAGTGGTTACAACCCATCATTTTCCTTTCTCTGAAAAACTCACTTTGAGGTTTCCCACAGCATTTATTCCCATTTTAGTGTCCTCTCTAAGGCAGTCTGGTTTGCAGCAGTATTGTTGTTTAATATCTTTTTAGATGCAGTTTCACTAAAGAGTTCTGTGATTTCTTTAAAATGGAAGATAAGAGGGCCAGTTCAAAAGAAGCCATGCCTGACACGGTACATCATAGCTATACCTCACTGTAGTGGAATGTGAAAAATACACTTTTTATATAGTACCTCTCATGCCAAGCTTCCAAAAACTACAAACTATATACAGATTGACACCTACCTTCAGGGTCACCTTCAATACACAACCCACCATGTGCTAACCAACCACTTTAATGTATTCCCTAGCTAAGTTCCAGTACTTTTTTCTTTAATCATGGATAAAGTTTTCAAAACTACCTGAATCCTCATTTTCAAGGGTGACGCAGGTACTTAGAGCCAGAGTCTTACTGAAAGTCAGTGAGACTTGGGTTCCTAAGTGCCTGTCACCTTTGAAAATGTGGACTTAAACTCCTGAGTCAAGTTCTTTGAAAAACATGACCTCATGCCTACTGACCTGTTTGATGATCACTTAAAGCACTGTTCTACTTGCACGTGAACCTGTGAAAATGAGATTGGCTGGCTACAACCAATTTGTTCAGTTCATATATAAAAAGATGTTTTTCCTGTCTACTAAGGTCCTACAACCTCCCCCGGAGATCTACACATCAACTGTTCTGATTCATATGTAATCAGTAATGAAGATTCAGAGGCACTCAATAACACCTGTTCAGTACCAATATCTACAGTGAGTTAAACAGCTGAGGGCAGACTTTGGTCTTGCAATGGGAGCTTAGTTAACTATCATGTTTTGTGATTCTCTGTAGCTGTGCAATGCTGTTGAGCTAAAAGGAAGTAGTAGTTTGAATTATTTTTGTTGTTGAAATGAGAAGATAAGACTGAATGCAAAGAGGGAGCAGATATGTTGTAGTTGTTCATTATTGTTTCTAACTATACCAACACTTTACATAGCTATTTCCCAGTGATGCTAAACCATCAGATAATGACTGGATTATAAACACTGGATGTTATACATAGTTACACGCATATAAAAACATGAGGAAGTTTGAACTCTGAAGGCAGGTTTTCCACCACGCTAACCACCTTCCCTTGTTATAAAATACTCCTACAATTCATAGTTTCTTTTGGAGCCCCAAAAGCCATAGGACCATACGCATGCAGTTTGCCATGTTAGTCTTCTCATTGTGTTACCGTTCGAGTGTGAGATTACAGGTAAACTGGTCAAGAGTCACCCTATGATGTTTTGTCTGAATATATAAATGCTAAATTTATTTTTCTCATAAATTTTTGATTCAAAAACACTATTGTAGGAGGCTGTCTACTGTTTTGTAAGCAGAGTCTACAGTATTTAGTTTGCTAAATCACAGTTCTTTAAGTTGGTTTTTTTGGTGATAAAAATTAGCTGTGTTTTAGGTTAGCAAACAAAAATTAAACCTTCAGAGGTTCCTTCCTTTTGAAATTGTTTGTATGTATATATAAACACTGAATAAGTGCCATAATGTTGGATGCTGATGTTGTAATTAACTGCCTTTTTTAAAAGTATTGTACTATTTGGGGATTAAAAGAAAGTAGGTAGGGGATAATCCTGTTGCAATCTGATTCATAAATAATTTATCCTGTCCCCTCCCCTGTATCTAGCACTGTCTCTAAGCATCTGGAAATGCATTTAGACAAGGCTGTGATTTGAACTGTAGAGAGGTATTTTTAAAACCTATTACCAAAATTAAACCACGCATAATGCATTGTATGAAATAGAATAACCTCACTTAAGAACTTCTTTGAACTAGCACAGTAGGAACATGAAGCATGCTATTTGCTAGTATCCATCAGGACATCACTACACATGGTTTTTACATATCCTGTGTGGGGAAAGAGAAATTTCTTGTTTTCTAAAGTTTTATTCAAGGATATCAACTTTTTAAAATGCTTGCTCGGTGCCAAAACTGGAAAAGTCCCTTCAGATGAATAACTGTACATCTCTCCTTTGTTGGCGGCAAGTTTTGCAAGGACCCAATTCAATTAGACTCTGGCTTGATGAGCTGTACAAGTGTGGCTAAAGTGTAACCCACTTCACATTCTGTATCTAGATATATTTTTAAATGGGAAACATCAGTTTTATGGTCTTGTTGGTAAGCTGCACCTTGTCTAAATAGTCCTGTTCTACTTACATATTGGTCATAGTAGCACGTTATTGCACTAAGCAGTTATACGTCTGGTGTGATATCTGCAGTATTCTTATGGTACTTCCTTTCAAAAGGACAGAGGTGCACTTTATGAAAATGGCACTTGGAGCAAAAGCTGACTCTACTCCAACCAAACCCTGGTTAGCTCAATGTATTAATCTACTCTACCCATTGTTGGTGTTTGCCAAAGTAGTCAATTGGGCCCAAAGCTTGTGTAGCATTATGCTTTGGACTGAGTGGCTGTGTCTACACTGCACTGTAAGCCAAGGGTTTGAGCTCAGACTCCGGCCTACCCTCAAATTGTGCTAGCCAAGGGTTCCAGAACCTGGGGGGTCTAGCCAGGACCCAGCGTTCAACCCCTATTGCTTTGCAGAGTAGGCACAGCCCTACTGGACTTGTGCTCTGGAGCCTGCCAAAAGTACCCCATGGGCTGACTTTCATTGTCCTCTGGACAGTCAAGTTTGGCAGATGGTCGAATTCCCCCACACTGCATCATGAACAAAGGGCTAGAGTAGCCACCTTTTTGCAGGGTGCTAGGACTCAGGCCTGCATAATGCAGTGTAGATGCTGGAGCCCCCTGTTGGGACCCAGCATTCAGCCATTCCTAACCTGTGGATATAGACAAGTGTAGATGCTCAGGGTACACTGCGATGAAACCATCTGTGGCTGGTCTGTATCAACTGACTGAGGCTCACAGGGCGGGGTCCCAGAGCCTGGGCTTCAGCTCAAGCCCTGATATCTACACTGCAATGTTTGTAGCCCTGCAGAGCTAACAATGGCCAGTGTGGGTATTTTATTGCAGTGTAGACAAATTCTCAAGCCCTAGGTGAACAAACCCAAGGTCTGCTAACTCGAGTTCTACTAACCCTGGTCCTGCATTGCAGTGTAGACATGCTTTGAATGGCTGCGGGGAAGGAGCTATTAAAATACCTGGAGTAATTTAGGTGCAAAAAGATGTGGGTTTTTTCCTGTGGCTGGAACCCTACTTTCAAATAACTTGTATGTTTTCCCTCTTGCGCTTACAGAAATGTAATAGTTTCTCTACAAAAATGCTGCACAGGAAAGTGAAAATGCCTTTTTATGAACTTGTATTTCTGTCCATTTTGTACTCATGATTTAGCCTTTAATGTTTACTGTATTACATAAAATTACTGTGCAACCCTTTAAGTGTTATAAAATTGTTTGGGATTATTTGCCTACTACTTACGCAATAAACAGGCTTTTAAAGTGCTTCGCCTTTGGCATATATGGGCCAAACACAAAGTACATACAAGATGGTACTATAAACAGGGCAAAAGGAGTTCATCTGTGTAACTAATGCACTGAGCAGTGCCTTTTTAAAATAGATGAATTAACCATAGTTCTTTATCCTGGCTGGTCCTAGTTTTCCTGCTATCTTCTGGTATATGCACATCATCAGTAGGCCAAATCCAGAAGAGAGAAAAGCTACATGCCAGTAAGTGTCTGTCTCAACTGCTGTTACAGATGGGGATGTGGTAGCAAAGGGCCATACGTTATACCTCTGCCTGGTTCCCTAACTGCAGAGCATGAATATCCTCAGTGATTTCAGCCAGTTAAATTACAAAATTATAAAGGATTGAAAACTACCAGTAAATTCAGCTACTTCTCTTACTCCTTCATTCTGCCTCCATCAAATGGTCACATTTTTTATCAGGCTGTAATAACCCTCCTTGCCACTTCAGGAGTGGCTTTGGCAGGCAATGAAGGAAATCCTGCACAATATAAAACTAAAAGCCACCACTGACAGCTGAAAGGGGGCTTATAGCAAATGAGCGCTGGGGCAATATGAAATGTAATGGTGCCCAGTTGAACTACATTTAAGTTTTATTCTGTATTTTATAAGGCCAGGTCTACTCTAGAAACTCTTCCTGGTACAGTGATGTTGCTTAGGGGTGTTAATTTTTGGTGACATTTTTATATTGGCAAAGTACAGTTGGTAGCGTGGGTCATTTCATGTGGGGAACTGGTGTGAGCTATACAGGCCAAGGCACTTCTTTGCTGGTAACTGCACCTCCACTAGAAGGATTTGCCACTAGAGCTATACTATCAAACCCTCTCTCATGTGGACCTGGCCTTAGACAAAGTCTGACTTCATTTGTGTAATTGTGTTATGGTGCTGATCTTGAATTGTATCATGAACATGGAATGTATCTCATACCATTTTCCCCTCTTGAAACTCACTATGCCCTCACCACCTGTGTGAGGATTTACATATGGAAATTCATTCAACTCATGATTTACTTTTGCAAGCTGAGAAGAGCTTCTGCTACTAGTGTTTGAATTAACAAGGTTCTAACTCCTTGTAATACAAAATGGGTCTTCACTAGCACAATGGGAGAATCTTCCAGTACAACGAATCCACTAGCCTCAAGCAAATGTGTAGAATCTGAGTTGCCTAAACATCATTGTCTATTTATAGTCGATGTTTAAGTTAGTGCAGCTGTCTCACTTAATGTTCATAGCAGTAGTTACTTTAACTGTTGAGCTCAATCACATTGCTGCCTTCTCTTACAGTGAAATCTGCTTGCAAAAATAAATGGGAAGATTAACCTACAGCACTGTGAGGTGAAAGTACTGGATAAGCTTGATGAATTTTAGGCAGCAGTTGCTATTTCATGTTTTCCTTTTAAAAATGCATATGTCAAGATTAGATTTTTATAGCAGAGAATGCAAACCTTCAGGTGCACAGCAAGGCTCAGACTAGCAGTAACCACCTCTTTACCTGGGCTTTCTGGAACTACTGGCCCACCTCACTCCATGTACTAGGTTCTCAGTCTTGGTAAGCATACAACACCCAAACCAGGGATTTCACGCTGGTCCCTAATGTAGCAGTGGGGTAAGAACATCTAACGTAACATTCTGTTTTGTTTAGAGCTATGTTTTCATGTGTTAAAAGGCAGAGTAAACTCAACTGGCCCTCCTAGTGCAGTTGAGTAGATTAGTAGGAAGAGGAAGTTTGAAGCAACAGCCACCACCCTACTCCTGTACAGGCTGAAGCTCTGATTCCAGCAGCAGAGATGAGCTGTAATGTCACTGAAGTGCTCTGAACCTCATAAAGTACAGTTAAGGGGCAGGGGAGAAGAATCACTTCTCCCTTTAGTACACTCTTCTAGTGTGGGAAGAAGGGTGAGCTAGCTTTTAAAAAAAAAAAAAAAAAAAAAAAAAAAGCCCCAGTTTCAAAGACCTAGGAGTGTCTAATTTCAAACCAGTGGCATCCATTGTGAAGGCCAGGGCCGTATTGTTCACAAGATAGCTGGTAATAAGCACATCCAAGGCAGGGCTCTCTTTGAAAATGAGATGGTATGTGAAAACTTCAAACAGAGTAAATCTAAAACAGACAAGTAAATATTTATTAAAATCTTTAAAGTCCTAGATCCTAAATGAAACTTGTGTCAAGAATTGACACCCTGTGGCATTGCAATTCTCAAACACTGTTTTACAATGCAGGGGGATAAGGAAGCACAGGACGGATTTCTGAGCAAACATTACTTAGGGTTAATAGAAAAGGCATGATGCTAAAGAAACCCTTTCCACTATAAACAGCAACAGTCAGTGGCTTTGTATCATTGCTTCAACTGGGTTGCGTTAGTCAAGAATACATGCAGCTATTTTAAAGCTTTCTGCATATTTACTCTTCCACCAGTCTTTTTCCTGGTTAAGTGTAGGTGGACAGTCGACTTTGCCTTACATGTTACATCATGTCACTTCACAGCTTCTAAACACTGGAAGCAGCTGGAATGGTGTAGGGCCCTCCACACTTAGGATAGTATTTTCAAGTAAAGCTCCACTGGCTTACCGCTGCTGTTGCTGCATTCAAGGGAAATTTGACCTTGACTTCAAAGGGAGAATTTGGCTGAATGCTTTTGAAAACTTCACCCTTCATTTGCACTGAGCACATCTCCATCACCTTCATGAACTATTCCTGACAATTTCATAATGACAGCATCTTGATTCTTGGTTTTGAAATATTCCACACCAGCCTGATCTTGTTTAACAGGCACATAGCCTGCAACATTGAGTCCTTCATACTGATGCTATGATGCTCACACCTCAGAACTTAAGGGCAACCCTTCTCAGGTCCATGCTGTTTTTGGACGACCACGGGGCTGGAAGAAAGTCAATAGCAAGAAGCACCGTAAGAATTTTACATTCAGAATTAAACTCCCAGGCACGTAATACTCAAAGTGCTGGCCCCTTAGTGGACATTCTGGTTTGTACAGAAAGTACCATGTTCTATTAATGGACAAAACAACACCCTTCATGAAAAGCCATCAGTGACTTGGATAGTCACTTCTCCAAAGAAAATTGGAGTGCCAAGCAATATGAGTGTGTCAAAGGTTACTATCACTGCTATGGTAAAAGGGAGAAGAATAAAGCCACTCTGCCATGTCATCTAGAATTAGAAGCCAGCTGGCATAGGACATGTTTTGGAAAGTTTCCTACATGCCCAGAAAAAAACAAGTTTGTCAAATGCAACATTCCTGCTGCCAGAATACTAGCAGGGTCCTGCTTCTTTTGCAGTTTTTTTGGGTTCTAAGGCAGAGAAGGGGATGTTGGGAGCAGCACTGAATCACCTGGTGATAGCCACACCCTAGTGCATGGACTGAACTAGGGATATACTTTGAGGCACTTGTGAAAGATCTTGCTTTAAAAGACTTATAAAATGACTATCTGCAAAAGACAGGAAACGGGCAACGCCTGAGACAATACCATGGCAATCTGAATCTTCCAGAGACAGTGGCCACTTTTCATTTGGGAGATCTATTAGAAATGGCAGTGTGGGAGAGGCAGTGAACTTGCAGTGACAGAACAGAGCATTTTTAGGTGTGAAACCTTTGCCCATCTCAGGAGCAGCTCTGACTTTTTCTGATGTAGAGGAACTGTGCTCAGAGGCAATTGCTGGTTACTCTCTGCAGCATGCTGAGCTCCATTGTCAAACACCATGAACTACCTGGGGATGGAAAGTTAGCATGGACAACGTGCATGATTCCATGTGGTCCTGCCAAGGATCCTTCTGCTTACCTTACTGCGATAGCCCCGCTCAGCCATGCGCTTGGCCTCTTGCTGCACTAACTCCTCCCAGTGCTGCTCTGCCAGCCTTGCTTCCTCCTCCTCCTCTTCCTGGCGCCGTAACTCTTCCTGCTCTTGGAGGTGACGCTCTGCAAGCTGAGTATTTTTAAAGATATGCTATTAAAGTGAGATCACAGGTAGAGACCCAAACTAAAAGAGGAGAAAAGGTCAGGACTCAAGGCTTGAATCAGTGTCAGATCCATCCTAGTTACCTGACTAAGCACCAGTTACATCTGCTTGTGTGAGTACTCTACCATTGCTAGCACAATTGGGCAAGTTTCAGTAGAAAGTTACCGAGAATCTTGTTCTGACACTGAGGAATCTAAGAGCGTTTTTCCATGCACTAAAATCTAGCAAAACTGGGTAAGCAAAGTAGATTTGTTAACAGCATCCTAAATAACCTGGGGTGCAGGTTTAATGAAGACCTGGGCTCTACCTGGGACTCCAGCTCTTGTTTGCGAGCTGTTTTTAGTTCCTCCTCTTCCTCTCTCTCTCGACGAGTTAGCTCTTTTGCCTCCTCAAGCTCTCTAATCAGCTGTTCCCGGTATTTTACACATTCCTCCTGGGCATGGCGATTTAGCTCCATCTTCTCTTGGATCTGACACAGTCTGCCTACAAGGACCTGTTTGCAGTAAAACAGGGGATGAAGGGAAGAAATAGGGTAAATAGAAAGAAAGGGGCCAGACTCAGAAACCAAACCTAGCAAATCTTTATCTAGACAGTTAACCCAGTTCTCAGAAAATACACTGGGCCAGCAGAAAAGCCCATCCCCCAACACAGAGCTAACCAGCATGCCTTAGTGAGCCTCTAAGATGTGTTCTATGTAAATAATACACCCCTGTGAAAGTCCTTATTTCAGCCAGCAGAGTAATCACTGTAGAGAAGGCACCACCTCATTCATCAGTCTGTCTCTGGCCTTCCTCTCTCTCTCCCATTCCTCTTCTCTTTTTTCCCACACTTGTTTAGCTTCTTCCCTGAAGGAGAGAGAGAGAGAGAAAGTGTTGATCTCCAGCACTATTGCTTGCAATAAAGAGAGACAGGAACAGAGAAGCCTTCAATACCTTATTTTCTGCAGCCTCTGTAGTTTACATATGTACGCAGAACACTGCAGGAAAGCAATTTGTCTGTTAAACTTTATGCTCAGGAGTGCTCCTGCCTCCAATAGGGATGGGAAGCCAGGGCCCTGCCAGAAAATTTAGTTTGCAAAGCTTCTCTTCCACAACAGCATGTCTAGCAATGAAAGTTCCTCTGCAGCCTGACTTATCTGGGCATGAATCATCATACCGACTCCTCTAGCTTTCACTGAGCCAAATTCTGCTCTCACTCACACCCCATGGAAACTTTTTGAAGTCAGTGGGGTTACAGTGGATTCTCTTTCAACTTCCATCTCTCTTGAGAAACAAAGGAGACAACACAACTTTAGAAGTCATACGTAGGCCCCAAAGCTCATTGGCTGGATGATCAAGTGCTGGTTTTAAGTTCTTGTCAGAAAAGCCTGACTAGAGTTGTGATGTGGATGGGCAAGGATCAGACTTGTTCACCTTTACCAATCCATTACTTCTAAAAATAGTCGCTCCCTGTTTATTAACTCTAGTACTAGTTGCAGCAAGAGAGACGGATTATGGAATCGCTCCCATCAAGGAGAAGGAACCAGAAGGTCTTGATGCTTTTCAGCCAAAGGAACTGCGTCCTTTCATCTTAATACCCTGGTGCTACCTCCACATTGTGACTGGATGGCTAAACGATTCAACAGAAAAGATGGAAAGTTGAAAAGGACCTAAAACCCATCCCTACTTCTGTAACACAGGACTCTAATCAGCCTTTCCTTCTAAAACTCCCAGACTAAGTAGAAAGCCAGGAAGAAGATGGCTTCCAGTTGTCCCTTCCTCACCTTGTGTATCAACAAAGTAACATTTACAGAGTTCTACCAACTTAAAAGAGGATGTTTTTAAAGGGAATCATTCATCACATTTAAACTCTCTCCAGCAACCTACAGGAGGCGTGTCAGACTCACCTAAAAATGGTCTCCAGTTCTGCCTCTCGTGCCTTTTCTAACTGGAGCTGCTCCTCAATTACATGTTTCATCCAGGCAGCATCTGCAGCAGCCCGCTCCCGTCTAGCCGAGTGGAGGCATTGGTCCTCATCTTCCTTCTCTAGAAGGGCTAATAGTATTTGCCTGTCCATCTCCTAGAGAAAAGCCAGAAAAGTCACACACAGAGCAGGTTTTCAAACCTTGTTGCAAGTAAATTCTCTGTGTGCACAAACATGCTAATGTCAAGACTGATCACACACTGGAAGCTCATAACAGAGCCTCACCACCACTCCTAATTTCCTCTTGCCCTAATTCCACCAGGGGGAGATGGAAGGAACTTGGTAAGGCTCTGGACAGACAAGAGATATGCAAACAAAGTAATCAACATGTAGAAGCAGCAGTTTTTAGTGCAAGAAGAGTGTACTACACAGAAGTTAAGTGACCTCTGGTCTTGTCTTACCAGCTCCTGTTGTATCTGCTGTGCACGTCTCTTTAGTTGGGCATTATACTGATGTTTCAAAAAACGACTAGGAAAAAGAGGATACAAAACCAGACTAGCTCCAAACTCCCATGTTCTCTTTTAGCAACATTCAGAAAAGCAACCCATGACTAGTACTATGTGTAAGCATTGGTGGGGGAACAGTTCTTACTGCATTAGTGCAATTTTTTTTTCTCTATTTAAAGTGCTAGCCCATCCACTGCTCTGGATTTTCCAGACATACAATATTAAGTAAATTAACATATACAGCCCACAGTGACACTGTTAATATCCCCATATACAGTAAGTGCTACCATGGACACAGGAAAGGCTTTCTCCCAACAACCACAGCATTGAACTATACCATATCATACCCAAGCTCCAACTTTTTCCTGCATGCTTCCATTTGCTTCCTCTCTTCTTCCAGCTCCTCCAGCTCCCATTGCTGTTTTAGTAAATTATCTTGCTCTTTCTTCAGTTTTGTTGCCTGTTATAAAAGGAATAGCATTTCAGGAAGCTAAGGTCTCCAAATTCCCCATCCATTCTCAGATTCATTATAGTTACAGGAGGGCAAAAGCAGCACAGAGAACCAGTTACACAGCACAACCTTTTATTTTCCCATCAACACTGGAGTAGCATCTGCAATTCTCTTTATCCAGTACTACCATTAGAACAGGGTAAGTTCTTCAGAATGTACTTTTCCAATATAACAACCAGGCCCATCGAAGCAGCTTGACTCAATGACTGGTTGGTCCTTGTTGACAGAGCAATAGCCCTAAAGCCTGATCCTGAGAGTTCCAGTAGGAAATAAGGAGACGGGAAGAAGATAAAATCATCCCTGACCTGGAAGTGTTCTCAGGTATTGGCAGCTAGCAGCATGAAACACTCTTGAGACAAATTCCTTCCAGCAGGAGGCTGGACCCCACCTCAGAAGTGAACCTCTGTTTACTGCCACCCATAAGATGAACTAGACTCTCTTTCAAGTGGTTTCTTTTTGTGTATGGTAAATATCCCACACTAATCTCACTCCTGCCTTAATGTGTTAGAATACTGGAGACATAACTAGGAACTCCTGTTGGAAAAAAGCCTTCATGCTTGATGAGGTTCCTAAAACAACCTTCCTTTCTCTGAGGCTACAGATGGAATTGGGGTGCTCAAATACTTAAGGAGGAACACATGAAGGCCCAGGGCTAAATCTCACTGAAAGTACCAACACGCAGGTAGAAAATAAGGAGCCATTGCTAGCGGAACCCATGTCACATCCAATTAGAACCACTGGCCCTGCTGCTTCACCTCAGTGTTGAGAAACAAATTCAGCCAGAATCATAACATTGGCCTGCCCTCTCCCTTCTAGGATTCCAGAACAAACTCACTGCTCCAGTATCTCCCACCTGGACTGGAGGCTATCAAGTGCACTCTGCTTCAGATGAGGGGAAACTAAACGGTTACCTCCATCTCCCGGAACTTCAGTTCTTCTATTTGTTGCAGTAACACTTCAGCTAGTTTCTTCTCTTCCAGCTGCCTCTTTTCTTCTTCTTCTTTCATTCTTTCTAGTGCTTCCCTTCGAGCAAGTTCATATTCATTTTCATACCGTCTTTTTTCTTCTCTTTCAGTTGCTTCTTGCTGATTGAGCCCAAACAAAAGGTTTAACGTAATAACTGTGATTCCATACCAAATCACATGTATTTCAACTAATAGAGTGTTTTATATATACAAATATTCTAATGTTTTAAAAGCCTGGGTTATCAGTCACTTCAGTAAAAAGCCTGATTTTTCAAACATGTAGAGCACCCAGTGAGCCCCTGGATTCCAAAATTTTTTTAAATTAGTTCAAAGCCTTATGCACCTCTAAAGGGATCAAAGAGACAATGCTGAAATGGAGCCCTCTTCATTTGAAATAATGTTTATATCTGTGTGATGCCGACAGGCCAGGTGCCAACCCGTGCTAAGGCCCCTAAGCTTCACTGAATACGGACAAGTACATAGATGGAAACCAGTCTGGCTCACCTGCCTGTTACTATTGTTAATACAGACAGAGTTATAAGAATGTGTTCAGACTTTATGAAATGCTTGTAGGATGCTGCATGTATTCAGCTTATGTTGATACCCCGTGTTAAAAGATAATATTTAAGTGTGTGTTCTGTAACTACTAAAGTGTTTGCTCTACAACTGTAAACCCCCCCAGTCTGAAGAGAGACATTAACAAGTATGAAATACTAATATATCGCAAGAGGTGTCATCTCCTGCCCAACAAAAGACTTTGTTGATTAATCCCCATGAAGAGGAGACACGCAATAGTTTGAACTTCGGGGGACGGGACTAAAAATCCACATCAAGAAGAAATTGTTATCTCTGTGCTGGCTGGACTTCAGGGAGAAGGCAAAACTTCAAAATATAAGCACGAGATCCCCAGCTGTTTAGCCAGGTAAGCCCTAAAGGACATATAGAACCTGCACATTACAGCAGCGTCTATTACCTTTTGGAACCTAAGATTATAACTCATTTGTGTGTGTGTTTACCTACTTTAACCTAACAACTCTTATTTCCTTTTCTTAGTTAGTAAACCTTTAGTTTATTATAGGATTGGCTACAAGCATTGTCTTTGGAGAGAAACCTAAGGTATAAATGACCTGCAGTGACTGGGAGTAACCTGAATATTATTGGCAAAGAGTCCTGTGGCACCTTATAGACTAACAGACGTACTGGAGCATGACAGGACTCTTTGCCGCTTTTACAGATCCAGACTAACACCACTACCCCTCTGATACCTGAATTATTATTGTGATATTTTGGTGTAACAGTCCATCTATCATAATGGCAAGATAAACCAGAGTGCCCCAAGGGACTGCCTGTTAAGGCTGTTATAGGGGCCGAGGAGTTCACATTTGATACTTGGTTGGTGAAATCTAATTACAGAACATACAAACAAGGGCACAAATTCCAAATTGGCTGTAACAGTCTGCCCTGTAGTTGGCACCCATGTCCGTGAGCGACTCCAGGAAGCCTGACAATCTGTACTTTCACTGCCAACGTAGCCATCTGCTGTGGGCTGCCTTCAGACTAACCAAAGAGAAAACTAAGACCTTGCTTATTTTGACATCTGAAACTGTTAAGTTTGACAAAGTTTAGTTTGTGGTGTAGGAACAAGTTCTTGAAGATGTGCTCACATGGTTATTGCATTTAGGGCTCTTAGGTTGGAACAGTGCCCTTGGTGCCACAACAAACCATGCAATATATTTAGTCTACTAAACAATGCCGCTGATTTTATATTATCAGGAAAACAAACCAGAAATAAAGCCAGAAAGGAGATTTATATACTTGCCTGACAGAGAAGATAAGGCAGAATTAAATTGCAAGATCTTATCTTCATGTAAAACAGTGAGGCACCACTATACATTCACTCACAACTGAGTAAAGAGAGTATTTGGTAGTCAATACTAATATTTATCCACAAGAGGTGGCAGGCTTGTAAATCTCTACCGAAAGCAAGGTTTCCCAGCAGGAGGTCAGATAAAATGAGCATTCCTCTCCCCCACCCCAAAAAACCAAATAGCATCTGCTCTTACATTTCAGCACTCTTCCCACAGTTAAGAGGTACCAGTATGACTTAGAGCGGCAATTCTCAAACTGTGGGTCAGGACCCCAAAGTGGATTGCGAATCCATTCTAACGGGATCATCAAGGTTAGCATTAGACTTGCTGGGGCCCAGAGCCCGAGCCCCACCACCTGAGGCCAAGGCCCAGGCCCAAGCCCAAGCCCTGGGTGGTGGGGCTCAGGCCCCACTCCTGGGGTCATATAGTAATTTTTGTTGTCAGAAGAGATGGGGGGGGGGGTCACAGTGCAAATTAAGTTTGAGAAATCCCAACTTGGAGCAATCCTAGCGTACCTGCTTCTTTTCTGTTAGCTGATCGCCCCAAACGTCTATCACATGCTTCCTGTGGAGCTCTGACTCAATCTGAAGAAGGGAACATAGAGGTCATCACAAAAATCAAGTGGTGCAGTCCAGTCTCCCATTCTGTACTATGTCATATGAAACAGACTAAGAAACTATGATATGGATTGCCAAAGGTCTGCAGAAGGGAGAAATAACTAACTAGTAAGCACTGCATTCCCAGACAACTGTCTGTTCTGGGGTAGCCACAGTGCAGCAGCAGAATCCCCTGGGTTTGGCTGCATCAGGGAGATTCTCAGCCTTCAGAAGAGGAGACTAAATGATCACCAGTCTCAGCTGAGATGCTGGTGAACCTCTTTGGCCAAGGAAGGTTAGACAAGGCTCTGTGGAGCCTACTGAGACACCTCTACCCAAGCCATACAGGTCACTGCTAAGGATCAGATTGCAGCATGGAACACTGAGCAGCAGAATTCCTTCCAGCAGATTTGCCCACCACCCCAGAAGTGAGCCTTTATACCAGTGGTTGTGGCATGTTTTACATCCAGCAGTGGGATGCTCTTTCTGCCAACGTCTGAACGTGCAACTGGTACAGCCTTCCTCAGCCCCTGCTACCCCTAGGACTCCGGTAGCAATTCCAATCACAGGACTAGTTGGGAATAATCACAAATGTTAAAGAATATAGCAATAAGCAGGAAGAGTGGAGGGCCAGCAGAACAAAGGCTAAGAGCACCGTAGTGGTACAGGATACAATTTGCAAAAGAATCAAAGTCTGTTCGGAAGTTCAGTCCCACTGATTTCCAAAGGGACTTAGCGGATAAAATTTTCAAAAGCATCTAAGCCTATAGTACAAGGCAAGAGCCAAATATCTGAGAATCTTGCTGTCTGTCTAGTTTCTAGCACTGGCACCAACCTCACCTCACAAGGAGGTGCTTCTACTTTAGTGATTGCATTTGAGGGTCTGCAGAGTCGGTGGAATAATTTTCTTGGTTTGACATCTGTTACGTCATTTTTAAAAATCTGAAACCTGATTTAGTACACTCAGAACATTAGTGAAGTGATCCCAATAATTATCACCTCTCGGAGTCTGGTATTGTTCTTCTTCCAGTGTTCATACAGCAGCTCTTCAGCCACCTATCAACAAAACATGAGAATCAGACCACAGCAGAGTAGATCAAATTTTAACAAATATTACAATCTCCCAAAACATCAGTTAAGTATGATCAGGGTTGGGAAATACAACACTAGACAATCCCCATAGACAGTTAGTGAATACATCTTTGGAATGTTACTAGATCCATTTAAAAAAAAATTAAAAAACACTGTTTACATCAAAGGGACTGGCCATCCCATCAGCATGTCAGGAACATATACTATTGTAATTATATGGGGGGAAGGGGGATTAATCTTATTATGGCTTAATCCTCCAATAAGAGACTAAACCCCAGAATTTTTAGACATATTACTGGATAGAGTTATCTGGCATCTCTCCTCCAGGGGGCTCTCCAAATGCTTTGCAAACTGTCTATTTAAGGATTGACTCATCCACCAGTAACATGCAGCCAATTCATGGTTCAGTTTGGCAACCACCCATGGAAGCAGCAACAGCAGGGAACGTGAAGAATGACTGCCCCAGTTAAAACTGCTGCACCAATATAAACTAGGCTGAGTATAATTAGTAAGGATCGCAAGGATAGCACCCCAGCTTTTACAGAAAGTGCTGAGGGATCTTCAAGAGCAAGATGTCAAGACTAGTTCTTCCTCTCATGTTGTCTGACACTCAGTTAACCAAGCCCAAAACAAGTATTTAAAAATCATGAGTTCCCTTTCCTGCAGGACACAAAATCAGGCTGACACAGGGGACACTTATTTCTCTAATCAAGTTTTAAATCAAAGAGAGACTTACCCTCAGCCCCAGGTGTGAGAGGGACAGAGGGGCACCCCAGCTCAGCCTACACACACATCTCAGACCACTTCTCACAAGTTACCTTTTTCCGACGCTCTTCTCTAGCAGATTTCAAATCTTCACTTCTTTCTCTGATCTTGTTCAGATCTGGCTCCTTGTTCAGTCTCAGCTCCCTGAGTTCTGCTGTTAGCAATTCTCGCTCCTCATACAAAAGTTTCCTAAGTTGTTCTCTTCTCTGCTCCAAGCTGATTTTTTTTTCCTCTTTCATTTTCTCACAGTGATATGCATTCATGCTACCAAAGACACACAGCGAAAGAGATGATTAAGCATCCTGCTAGCCCAGAGTAAGAGAGTCTGCAAAACACAGGACACATGGCAGTGGGACCATGTGTCAGTCTAATGACACAGACCACTTGCTGTTGCAAAAACCTTCTCAGTTTACCAGACTACGAAGAAAACTGGACCTGCCAGTGTCCACTGCCTCCCATACAAGGCCATGCACAAGTCCTTCTGCCCTCGAGTTACAGGAATGATGGCGATGCCCCGAGCCCTAACACCGGAGGCCCTAGAACAGTGGCTCTCCAATTTTTGTCCTGGTGACCCCTGTCACACAGCAGGCCCCTGAGTGCGACCCGCCCCATAAAGTAAAAACACCATTTAACACCATTATGGACGCTGGAGGCAAAGGGGGGTTGGGGTGCAGGCTGACAGCTCGCGACCCCCCATGTTTGAGGCCCGCCGCCCCAGAACACAAAGCCCGAGCCCTGCTGCACGCAGAGCCCCGGCCCGGCCTCACCTCTGCTGGTAGGACCGGCGCGAGCTCCACTGGCTCTGCTTGGCGCTGCAGGCTCCGGACTGTCTGAAATAGCGGCTGTTCCGCTCCCACTGCTGCCGCCAGCGGGCCTCCTGCTCCCGCTGCCGCACGATCCGCTGCTCCAGGGCCCTGCTCCGGCTGGGCCAGCACGAGGGCAGCGTAGGCAGCGCCATCTGCGCAGCGCGGGCGGGGGGAGTCCCCGCGGCTCGGCCCCCCGCAGCGGGTCGCAATCCCGGGGCTGGGCGCGAAGTCCCGGCCCCGCTCGTGCCCGGGAGATGCAGCCACCGGCTGCGGGCCCGAGGCGCTGCTGGCCGCCCTAGGGCTTACGACAGAGCCCGCGCGGCGCACCGAGAAGGACGAAGAAGGGCGGCCACTCCACTCCGAGCGGCGCGCCGTGCGGGGAAGCAGTAACGGCTTCAGCGGGCTTCCGGCCGTCCGCCGCGCAGCACCATGGTCAACGCTTCCGGCGCCCCCGGCCTGGGTACGGGCGCCTGGCGAGGGGCAACGCCGTTCCCTGAGCGCGCAATGAGGCAGAGAGCGACCCTTGCCCCGCAGCTCGGCCTCGCCCGCCCTCTCCTCCCGGTCCCGTCCTGTCGCGCGCGGGGGGAGGGGTTCCCCGCGAAGCTGTGCAAACCTTCGCCAAGCGATGTTGTGCCACGCGCACGTTCCCCTCACCCCCCCTGTGCTCACCCCCCCTCAGGCCCCTTGTTGCTGCTGCACACACACACTCCCCCTCACACCGCCCCTGTGGCTCACAGCCCCCCTCCCTCTCAGCCATTGTGCTGCTCAGACACACACTCCCCTCACCCCCCTGTGCTCACACCCCCCTCCCTCTCAGGCCCCTTGTGCTGCTCAACCCCGCCTGTGCCCCCCCCCTCCCTCTCAGGCCCCTTATGCTGCTCTCCCACACACTCCCCCTCACACCCCCTGTGCTCACCCCCCTCCCTCTGAAGGCCCCTTGTGCTGCTTCACAACACACTCTCCCTCACACTCTGTGCTCACACACCCCCTCCCTCTCAGGCCCCTTGTGCTGGTCTCCCACACACTCCCCCTCACCACCCCCTGCTGCTCACACCCCCTCGTCTCAGGCCCCTGTGCCTAGTCACACACACTCTCCCTCACACTCCTTGTGGCTCACACACCCCCTCCCTCTCAGGCCCCTTGTGCTGCTCTCCACACACATCCCCTCACACCCCTGTGCTCACACCCCCCTCTCTCTCAGGCCCGCTGCGTGCTCACACTACACACTCCCCTCAGCCCTCTGTGCTGTTCACACACACACTGCCACTCGAAACCCCTGTGCTGCTACATACACTCCCAGGACCCTGTGTGCTGCTCACACACACACATGTTCCCCTCCACCCCCTGTGCTCACACCCCCTCCCTCTCAGGCCCCTTGTTGTGTGCTCCACACACACTCCCCCTCAGACCCTGTGCTCACACACACACACACTCCCCTCGACCTGTGTTGCTAGCTCACCAGACCACACTCCCCTCAGACCCCTTGTCACCACCACTCCCACTCAGACCCTGTGTGTGCTTGCTCCCAACACAAACTGTTGCGGGACGATAGCTGCTGCAGGAAAACGTGTAGTCCGTGGCCGGGTGCTTTAGCCCCAATACACATAGAGATGGAGAAAGCAAGCAAAGTTTTTTTGAGATCTGCAAGAGGTGCCCCAGGAGACTGATTGCCGAATCAATCGCACACCTGAAACAAGCAGTCTGGTTTCTTTTATCCAGAGTGAACTTTTCTCCTGACTGCAAGCGCCCCATTTCCCCTCCCTCTCCTCCTTCCTCCTCCCGTGTAGCAGTTACACTTAATCAGCCGTCATTAACGTTAAACAAAGGCTGTCGAGTGAACTCTAGTTTATAATTAGGCCCACGCCTTTGAAATACTCTCTTGTCCTTGTGAGAGGATGTTTTATTGTTCACTCCCTTGTGCAAGAAGTATAGCAGAGCTTCATTTTTTTGCCTCCTACTCGTTGAGCAGCCTAAAACTGATAAGGGAAATGGTGCACCTGGCAACTTGTCCCCTCTGCCACTCCTGGGTTGATTTAGAGTTATAAGAAATGGAAGGTCTTGTTTCATAGAGGCCTGAACAGGGTAGACCTTATATCTTATTGCTTTCACATTGTTCTAAGTTACTTAGTTATGATGTTTTAGTGGGCAACCAATAACACTAGACACTCAGACCATAGATAGCTGCTACACACACACACTCCACAGACTCAGACCCCCATGTGCTCACACACACATTCCCCTTCAGACCCTCTGTCGCTGCCTTCACACACACATTCCCCTCGAGACGCCTTCTGTGCCTGCTCCACACGATTGCACGCACACGTTCCCCTTCCGACCCTCTGCTGCTGCTCACAAACACACTCCCCACTCAGACTCTGTTGCCTCACACACTTTGCAACACACAGTGTCCACACTCAGCCCTTTTGCTGCTCAAACACATTCTCCACTCAGACCTTTTGTTGCCTGCCTCACACGTTTGCACACACATCTACTGAGACCTTTTGGTGGCTACTCAACATTTTTCACCCCACATTCCACACTCAGACCTGTTGTGTCTCACATATGTTTGCACCACACTTCTTGCCTCGGTCCCTTTGTGACTCAGCATTGCACACACATTCAAAAGCCTGTCAACCCACATTTGACCACACACATTCCCACTAAGACACTCTGCTGCTCACACCACGTTTGCATTGTAACATTCTCCACTCAGACCCTCTGCCGCTCACACCTTTGTTTGCACACACACATTCCCACTCAGACCCTTTGTGCTCACATGTTTACATGCATACATTCCCACTAAGACCCTCTGTGCTCACACATGTTTGCACACACACATTCCCACTCAGACCCTTTGTGCTGCTCACACACGTTTGCAAGCACACATTCCCACTCAGACCCTTTGTGCTCAACACCTTTGCACGCATACATTCCCACTCATCCTTTTGACACTCACAATTACATGCACACATGTGCGCTATTTGCACATGCATGCGGACTGTTTGCATGTACAGTTACGTTCACTCTGCATGTATTTTCATTTTGAACAACAAACACATTTGAAAATCTGGCCCTTTATTGTTTAACAAGCCCAGCCAGATATTCAGGAATGTGAAGGACTCACTAACCTGTCACTGCTACTTGTATTTGTAAAGTCTGTGCTTTGTGCTGGACTCTGTACAAGACACAGAATAAAACATCATCCCGCCCAGGAGCTTACACTAAGTGGATGGATGGTGATCAGACACAGTAACCCCCACCATGAGCCACGACAATGCAGTTTACTAGCGCTGCTGACTTTTTACATCTATTTCCCTATATTGGATTGGCTGGCAGCATTTCATCCAGTGTGGGATGAGCATTTAAATAGGTATTGTAGAAGGAGTGGCTTACTTTCAAGGGGAATTAGAAGGAAGAGAATGTGGTCTCACTGGGCTAGGAAGAGTGCTCCAGAGGTATCTGAGTAGTAGGAGAATGGAAGGATGAAGAGAGAAAAGAAGAGGTAAGACAGAATTAATTCCATGGGCAGGCCACCTGCATTTTAAAGGGTCAATCTTGAAATTAAAATTATGTATTTAAATTTGCCTGTACTGCTAATAACACCAGCATTGTTCACCCAGGAAGAATGTTAATGAGCTAATGTATTTTTCACCATTTGTGACATTTGTTTGCTTTTATCATTCCAGGCAGGATGACCCAGAAGGGGTTTTGCTCTGAGCTTTGAGCTAGTGCTGGATTTTGAAAATGCTCTGTTATTGTCAGCAGTTATCACTGAGTAAATTGAAATGTTACTTGCACTGGAGGGTTAGGAATGTAATTTCTTTCAGACCCGGTTTAAAAGTTACAGTGAATGGGGAACAAGTTGTTGACAACAGCACTTACTACAGGTGCCGGCAGTGTTGTAGTGGGGGTGAACTCGAAAAGCTGAAAGGGAGCACAACCTGGTGTTCTTAACAAGCTAGTCCCAAATCATCTGGTGTCTGTATGAACCTGAAGAAATCCCACTGATTCAAATCAACAATCTCTTGATACTCACTCGAATAATCCTACATTGTTGAATTCTGCATTTGGTGCAAGAACATACATAAGCTGATCATCATTATTAGTCACTTAATAAGAGCTCAGGGTTAGAGTATCACTGTTATGGAGGGAGGCAAATTAGATGCACTGCTCTATCTTTAGACAGCAGGATGTGGTTGCAAGTTTCTAAGCTTCTGCATCTCCACAAAGGCTGGAGAGACTGTTCTGGTCACATTTTCCAACAGGTGGCAGGTTTTCCTGACATTGCCAAGCAAGGTTATAAACCTAATGGAGATAAGGTTGCAAACTGGATGCATTTTTAAAAGTTGGTGTTCTCATCTCTGGTTTCAAGTATCAGAGGGGTAGCAGTGTTAGTCTGGATCTGGCACCTTATAGACTAATCTCTTTGTTGCGTCTGACGAAATGGGTATTCACCCACGAAAGCTTATGCTCCAATATGTCTGTTAGTCTATAAGGTGCCACAGGACTCTTTGTTGCTTTCATCTCTGGTTGTAGGACACCAGAAATGTAAGTCTCTCAAGTAATATTAATAATTTAGACTCATTCATTTGCTTACAGGCCTTGCCAGTAAACTACAAACCTCCCCTAAATTAGGTGCTTTTAATTTATATTATTACTACAAATCTTTCTTAAATAATCCTGCAGCAGGTTCTAGCTATAAAATTCCCTCAGATATAGCAATAATCAGCAAGAAGGGCACCCTAATGACTTGACTATGGCAAAACTGAACTACATGAACTTTTGACCTGACTGATATAAATTCTCAGAGAGGACAGAGAGCTCATACTCAAGAAAGGACCATAGACTTGCAAACAGAAGTCAACAAACCCCAAGACACAGAACAAACTATTCCAAGGGAATCATATTCCAAATACCTTTATTTGCAGTTTATCATCTGTTCACACTCCCTCTTGCTGACAGGTCCAAGTTCTTCAGCTAGAAGTTGTAAAGAAGACAGAGGTTGTGCAACTAACAAATACAAGTGCTTGTGGATTGTAGGCAAATAACTCACACTTAGTTAAATATTACATACAACTCTGAATACCTGTGAGATCAGAATTTCTCCCATTCTCAGACTTGAACAGCTTGATGGGACAAAATCGGAGGGCCCGGACAATCTCCATCCGAGAATATTAAAGGAACTGGTGCATGAAATTGTGAGCCCGTTAGCTAGAATTTTTAATGAATCGGTTAACTCGGGGGTTGTACCGTACGACTGGAGAATTGCTAACATAGTTCCCATCTTCAAGAAAGGGAAAAAA